>NW_014577389.1:269985-272802 GCF_000485595.1 Priapulus caudatus
GAAATAGAGAGAGAGAGAAAGAGAGAGAGAGAGAGAAAGAGAGGGAGAGAGAGAGAGAGAGAGAGAGAGAGAGAGAAAAAGAGAGAGTGAACCATACCAATATAGCAGTAGTGGAGTTACAAAACAAGGCGGTTGGAAATGGGGTTATGTGACTAAGGTTTACTTCCGCTCGAGGCTGTAGTCAACCAAACTGACATGTATGTAATCGATTATGATCACGAGTACTAAATTCCTGCGACGTGAAATGAGCATGGGGGAAGAGAGGGGGGGGAAGATATACCAAAGCCGCATCTATCCAGTTCTACCAAGGAGCTATTTACAAAACTAAAACCTATGAGCGCATGGCATATGAATCGTTTCAAGGTAACCGACTCAAGTATTATTGGAATTATTGCCTGCAACTAGCACGCACGAGTCCATATGTATCTTTGTGTAAGGACACGGAGAGGAGCTAGAAAGGTGAATATAAGTTCACCCTTAGGCATATACGTGTATAGCTCTTAATGATGACGAGATTATTCCAAAATAAAAATTCCGAATGCACAACAAGTAAATGTTAGGCATTCTGAATTCGTGCGTGCGTACGTGTGTGCGTGAAAACGTATGCGAATGCGTGCAGATATTTTTTTTCTCTCTTTGTGTGCGCGAGTGCGCGCGTGCGTGCGGGTGCGGGCGTGTGTTAGACTCTGTTCCGTTTATATAATATTATCTTTAAACCCATTCGACTGTCCAATCAATCAGTCTCAACGCACACACCACGGTCGTGTAGACATTACCAAATTTACCAATTGGCACACTCTATGAAGCGCAATGTATTATTACTACTTATGTAGGTAGCTCGCTTATATGGCAGTTGATAGCATACGGTATCTAACACAATCTGAGCCTCTCACAGACGGACACTTACGCACGCGCGCCCGCGTACGTAATTTATTTATTTATTTATTTATTTATTTATTTATTTATTTATTTGTTTATTAGGAGCACATCTGTTTATTCATGCATTGCTGGTTTTTGTTTTCAGTTTACGAGTTGTGGTTCCAACAGATTATCCTTGAGATTGATTCCGTCAAAAAAATGTTTGGCGGTTCCGTAAGTATAATATATGGTAATGCCAATGCTAAGTCATAACGGAGTGAATGAATGAGGAGCGACCGAGACAGACATACAGAGAGAGAGAGAGAGAGAGAGAGAGAGAGAGAAAGGGAGAGAGAGAGATAAAGATAGATAAAGAGAGAGACATAAAGAAAGAAAGAGCAAGGGAGGGGGCAAAGAGAGATACAGTGCGACCAGGGGAGAGAGTACGTACGAATGACAGACAGCATCGTTAATGTATATAGGCTATTAGCCGGAGGGGGCCAGGATGGTTACGCCTCTTAAACCTATGTTACAGCGACTCCTACACGACCCTAAAGCGCTCCATTCAATACACAACCAGGGATGGATATACAGCTACCTTGCCAAAATATAAAGATTCGCACGTTAAATACATGCTTTGATGTTATTATTGAGTATCCATAGTTTAGTATATTAGTTTACCGTTGAGTAACCATATCGTAAACCCGAACTCCTTCCTGTATAGTAGCTTTCTGACTTCTGTGGCTCAGTCGGAAGCGTTTTCGCTACGTTTCATAACCGTAATCTTTAACACGCTAATTCATAATAGATTAGCCGCAGTCATCGTTACCATATCGTTATCATATTCATATTCATCCATATCGTTGTGATCATTTGTACTGCTTCGTGCTTTAACGTCTCCTAATAATCGCATACGCTTTGTTGTAAAAAATTTGTCTACATAAAATTACAAATAGTTTTTGGTAATTTCAAGACATTAAAATTCCCTACCAATTTGGGTTCAACATGGCGGCAAGTGACTGTCATTTATTAGGTGGGCGTGTTTTGGAAACGTCCCATAATGTGCAAGTAGTCACTATATAACAAACAAAACAACAAAACATAACATAACAACAACACAACAAATACAACACATACACAACACATACATAACACAACAACAACACAACACAACAACACAACATAACATAACAAACAAACAAACATAACAACAACATAACAAACAAACAACACAACAACACAAACAAACATAACAAACAAACAACACAACACAACAACATACATAACATACATAACATACATAACAAACAACAACAAACACATAACAAAACAATACATAACACAACAACATAACAAAACATACACACATAACATACACATAACAATACATAACGTTATATATACATAACGTTTTCAAGATACGTCCACACGGTAAATATACGGTAGGTACACTTATAATATTACACCGTAATTAAATCTAATTGCGCATTTAAGGAGACGTTATTGTTCTAACCACCTGCATATTTTTCTTATCGCATCATGTAGTTCTTGCATTGGAGTCTCATATCACAAAGCAACAAACGCATAATCGCTGGCCTTTCAAATACTAATCGCAATGATGTAGATTGTAACAACAACGAGACCATTAAACCAGCCGGCGTGGGTAGCGGTAAGACCCGAGATGCAACATATGGAATCAGGAATGGCAACGAAGACCTAATAGCGTCGGTAACTAACAACACGTTTCCTTAGCATCATGGCCAGTTTCTCTGCATCTCTAGTATGATTAATATGCTTAATTAATCATAACTTATTTCTTAATTCGTAACATTATATCGCATATTAACTTTGACGGATGCTTGTGATGACTACAATATTAATTAGTAGCTGCGTTGTTACGGCTTATGAGCATATATACTGTTGCTAGTGGTAATCTCAACATTTCCATTATTATTATTA
>NW_014577389.1:274456-283648 GCF_000485595.1 Priapulus caudatus
TGTATTATTATATATTGATTATGTGATTATTATTTATCATCCTTGTTATATCTATCTCCACTGCTGATCACGCTTTTTGCCTAATTACCTTTTAGAATAATTGTGTTCTGCTGACTATGTTCTATTGTAGACATATTGAGATGATGGCGCGAACCGCCTTTTGACGCATCTCTAATCGGAAAAGACTCAACACGGATCTCTGCAGCTGACATTTGATACCGGTAAAGTTGAATCATGATCCGGAAATTTCAGTTTGCTCGCTTTCGGCTCTCTTTCTTTCTCTCTATCTTTCTATCTATTTATCTAGTTTCTATCATCTACTCTTATTCTACTCTATCGGTATCTATCATGATCTATCTATTATCTATCTATCGTATCTATCTATCTATCTATTACTTCTATCTATCTATCATGATCTATCTATTTCTAGTTTATCCTATCTATCTTATTTATCTATCTATCTATCTATCTATCTGTTTATCTAGCTTATCTTATCGTATCTATTCGAGTCTATCTAGTCTACTGCTAATCTATCTATCTATCTCCTCTCTCTCTCTGCTCGTCGTGCGTCTCTCCTCTCTACGTCTTCTTTCCTCTCTTTTCTCGCTCTCTGCGGCTCTCTCTCCTCTGCTCTCTCTCTCTATATATATATATATAATGATATATTATATCAATAGTAACATTGATTAGAGATTATTTATGCGACTCTTGATATGTACTCGTATTATGGTATTATACTTGTGTGATATATTAGTCCATCTATAAATATATATATATAGCTCTCTATCTATCTAGCTATCTAGTCTTATCTATCTAACTCTCATCATCCTATCTATCTATCTATCTTATCTATCTACTATCTAGTCTATCTATCTATTTCGATCTTCTCTATCTCTTCTATCATATCCTGTGTGTGTGTGTGTGTGTGTGTGTGTGTGTGTGTGTGTGTGTGTGTGTGTGTGTGTGTGTGTGTGTGTGTGCGCGCATATTTTGTATGCATCATTCTACGTATGTGTGTATACGATGTGATGTATGTGACGTGATGTGATGTATACGCATGGGCGTGTTTATGCGCGTGCGTGCGCATCTGCTTGTACGCGTGTGTTCGCGCAATCGTGTATACTTGTGCTTGTGCGTGTGCTTGTGCGCGTGCGTGTGCGTATGCAAGTGCGTGCGTGTGTGCGTGCGTGCGAGCGTGTGTACGTGCGTGCGTGTGTGACTGCGTGTTTAGTGGTGTTGTAACTGATGCTACTGCTACTGCTACTGCTACTGCTACTGCTGCTGCTGCTGCTGCTGCTACTGCTACTGCCGCTTTTATTGTTATGTAATTTTTATTCGCGTGTTTATTCAGAGCAACAGAGTGCGCTATAATCGCCAACATTACTTGGAAGTGTTTCAAGACTCGGAGTCGTGTACGGCCCTCATTGAATCAGAAGAACAGGACTCACTGCTGGAACTTGTGGAAGTAATGTAGCGCAAAAAATACTTTGTTAAGAATTTTTATTAGCAAGATTGTATCGTTCATCGTTCATGCAGAATGGTACGCTTATTTCTGCATTAACTTACATCGCTAACGAAACGTGCTACTTTATCTGCTGATATTTAGTATTTATTTGTGGGGTAAGATCGAGAGCCAATAATACCTACCTAGCTTTATGGGTTATATTTAGGTATTATTAGCTCTTGATAACTTGATAAGATGTCTAAGGGGTTGATGTCTGGACTCTGCCTTCACCCGATGGATTTTATTTTTTTAGAAATGGCTCGAGAGGACACCTGGGTTAGAGCCGACGCAATTCAACTTTATAAACCGCTTTAAGAATACTGTCGAGAAGATGTTAAAGGATGAAGAAAGCCAAGCTGAGGTGAAGATTTGTCATGTTTGTCGTCATTTAATTGCCAATGATGTCGCGATATCAATTCAGTATCAGTCAACTCAATATAAATTACCTGTTTACAGCTGCATTCTAATATAGTAAGTATTCATTCATGTGTTTGTGTGTGTGGGTGACTGCTTATTTGCGTGCGGGTGTGCGTGCGTGTGTGCGTGCGTGTGTTCGGGCATGTGTATAGTAGTGTTCAACATTAAAATCGATATATTGTTGTTTAAATTCAGGAGTACGAGGCGGAAACAATAAAGCAGGAGATAATGGAAAATGCCGCTCGACAAAGGGTATCTATGTCCGAGAAATATTAAGGGAGAGACTTGTATTACTTAGTGTTTTATTTCCTGCGATGCTTGATGATATTTTCATGCCATGTACAACTATATTTCATGCAAAGTTTCAATATTTAATGTCATATATTTAATAAAAAATATAATAATGTCGAGAATATATAAGAAAATTTTTAAGAAGTTTTTAAAAATATATGAAGTAAAGATAGCCCCTTTTATTGGTTAGCAAAACTTCTGATAAACTTGACCTTCTAGAGCGGTAATAGACAGGAAAAGATGTAGGGAGAATTAGAAGGTAGAGAAGAATTGAAGGTGAAGTAGTGGGGGAGACCCAATTTCACTAAATGTTTTGCATAAGATATTTACCGAAGAGCGCGTAAATTATTGACACATCGCATTAAATATATTGATACCTGACATGAAATATAGCGAAGAATATCACGAAATAAAACATTAAATAATGCAATGTTTCGCCTGCCATAAAAAGGTTGTTGATGAGAATGATAACGTAATAATAAGAAATGTATGAACTTTATGGCCGTTATTCCGTCATGATGCTGCGTTGCAGAAGTTGAACATAAAAAAGCGTTTATTGTGTAGATATTGCAAATTTAATGACATTGAAAAGCCGAAAAAGTAAAGTTTGACATAATCTAATTTTTCAAACAAATTCATTTTTTCTCGTATGTGTAAAGGAGGTATTTTCAACAATCTTCGACGTCCAGAAACATGAGAACCTTGTCGCACGAGGTAAGGATATCGAGCTCTTACGTCACATATTCCAGTCCAGCAGAAATATGGACACACATTAACTTTTCATACGAACAAAGAATAATAGCAATGCTTCTGTTTTATTCACTCCCTCCTAGGGTATTTTTTTAAATAAAAGTCTACACACTCTCAGTAGGGTGGCAAGTTTAGATGGTTAGACGAGGGGGCGGGTAAAATTTAACATTTAATGTGTATTTGATTGACCGTAGGCGAGAGAAGGTTGTCGCACAACGCAATGTTGGGTGCACTCATGATCTGTCTGTATCGCGACGAACCCCGTTTCAACCAGCCCTATCAACTGATAACAGCGCTCATGGATATCGACTCTCACATGACGAAATGGCGATGTAAGTCTAACCGTGTGTTATCATCTCCCCGGTGAGCAGCAGTCGTGGTGAAAGACTACTAAGTCCTAAGTGATTACGTCACCGTAAATAGGAAAAGTAAAAAAAATCATGTAGACTTTTTCACAAAATGTAAGTGATTCTGTTCACTTTTTATGGTTAAATTGCTGCATTATACTTCTTATTTTGCTATTCCGTTCGATGTGAACAAACACTCGAGAGTCACACATAGCACATAGCAAACATTTAATGTCGTGATAAATATATCAAATCGCTCAGGTTTTTTGGATTTTTAACTAGTTGAGAAACAAACCTTCTCAGGTAAAAATTTGAGGATACATTTAGTCCCGTTAGTACTTAATTTTAATTATAAAAAAATTGCAACAAAAATTTTACAAATATACACCATAGAAAATTCGTGGCGTAGTCAATTTAAAACAAGAAGACTTTTTAAAATGCAAGAGATTTTATCATTCCCGCGCAGGGCGTTTATTACCCAAGGTATTATTATACCCAGATGGAAACCACGCACAAATCATTCCATAACGCAAAGTTGTCATTGGGTTACCAATTATTATGAAATTTTGGGGAATCACGAAAAAATTTCAAACCTTGTTATTTATTTACATTGTTGAAAAAAACATTCGTTCTCTGCTTACAGATAACCACGTTGTTATGGTGCAAAGAATGTTAGGTAACAAACCTGGAACCGGTGGCTCATCTGGATACCAATACTTGCGTTCAACCGTCAGGTAAATTCGTCTTTCATCATGGAAAAAGAATTTATCACTAGGATACCCAATCATGTGACATGTATGTGTGGAATATCTATAGGTAGAAATTGTCATGAGTATTGTCAGACAATCTGACAGGAGGCAATGCCTCTCATTAGAATGACATAAAACTGAAAGGGTGCTTGTACCTGCCTGGGGTTTAGAATTGTTATTATATATGTAGAATTGTTATATTATGTAGAATTATGAACAGCTATCTCGGTCCCATCTAGTCTGGCTGGAAACCGCATCGGTACATTCGTGTTCTTTTTTCTTATCTGTGATATCGACAGTAATATGTCCAGTTATATATAGATTAAACCGATACAGATACGCGGGAATTTTGTGTTTGTTTCTACCCGCGTACAGTGACAGATACAAGGTGTTTTTGGACCTCTTCAACCTGTCCTCATATCTGATCCCGCGGAAATACATCCCGCCCCTGACACGCATCATGAAGCGCCGCCTATCGGTGATGGAAGATATGATCCTAGTCCCCAAAATCGGAGTCGCCAACGCTGAAGCTGCTGAAGCTGCTGAAGCTGCCGAAGCTGCCGAAGAAAAGGACGAGGAATAATGGAGATGTTAACTGTGCTAGAGATGAACGGAGAACGAGGTGTCATTGCGGACCCTCACTGCTCAACGCCGTCAACCCCCTATTCATGTTCTTGTGTACGTACGCACATCAGCGGGATACCATACAGTTCGATGAGTTGTATGCTTAAATATTCAGTAAAATGTATTTTGATTTATTCATTATATCACCCAGCACTAATAAGACTGATTAATACCTTTGATATAGTCGCCACAAGACCGGATAAACGCATGTTTAAGTAATCGGCTTAAGCAATCGCATCCGAAATTTATTGAACTATGTTGCGGGTGATGAACAAAAATCGAGTTTCGATGCGCATTAACTTTCCTGAAGCGCAATGCGTTTCGCTGACATTTCGCGGCCCATGGTAAATGCAAACAACTACAGGAATGCTTGTGGTGGTGGCGTGAGCAAACAGATTGTTGTAAACCGTGTTGTTTCGCTTGCCCGAGGGCACCGACGCGGCATGGATGCATAAATCATCTCGTCGTGGGTTAAGTCCGTACGTCTCAGTTAAGCGTAGATTTTACGGATTTTGTGGTTTCTAGTTTTGCGGTACGGGTGAGAGCAAGGGTGGGGACAAAGGTACGGATAAGTTGGGTTGCGTAAACGGAAAATAACCCTTAGCATGACGAGCCGTGCCGTGGATTAGCTGCTGTACGCAATTACATATCAGCAAATCAGTAAGCAAATTCGTATAAGTTGACGGAAAGGGAAATGTAAATGATATAATAATTTAAACATAATAAAATCGATTGCTCAAGTCGACAAAGTCAATTGACGGTACGACCGATTAACTAGGTAAAGCAATTTATAGCTTTTCTATATTTAAAGCTTTTAGAACACGCGGCAGTATAAATTAGTAATAAAATATACCGTTGCTAGTTTTACAGTTTTTATACTGCATGCAATTTGGGAAATCATAACAACTTAATTAAATAAAACTATAATATAGACATTTCAATTCATTTTTCTCATTTCGTATTCTTACTTGATATTTGATATAGATTCAGTTTGTATACATCGTTGCTGTGGATTAGCCCAACACGCTGTCCTATAAATGTATCTATGAACATAACCGCTACCAGCATAATCCCGGTACTGTACGGTAAGGTACGATATGGTACGGTGAGGTGCGATACGGTACGGTACAGTGCGATACGGTACGGTACGGTGCAATCCGGTAGGGTAAGGTACAATACGGTACGGTACAGTACGATACGGTACGGTACGGTGCGATCCGGTAGGGTAAGGTACAATACGGTACGGTACAACAAATTCTGAAAGATATCGCGCAAACAGCTTGAAGAATAAGGGAAACTGAGCTATGCTTTTTTGCCATTGAAAATGGTAGTCACTGTAATAGACTGTTTTCACATCACCCTACTTGCTATACGTCTACCATCTCCTCTACCTTCACATCCCATCGTATTCTTCTGCTATACCCCATCGCCAAACACCTTCTCTCGCTTCCCGTCTGCCTCCCTTCTACTCAGCCACCTCCTTCTCCCCTTCCATGCCTTTTCGCCGCCTTCTCGCCTCTTTCTCTCATTTACCTCCAGTACGTCTTTAATTCCAATTCTCAAATTAGTTTTTGCGTGTTGTGCTCGTTACAATTAATAGATAATATAGTCAAAATAATACATCTTATAACAAAAAGTAGGCATGCACATAGATCAGATTCTGCGAGATTTCATGCGACAACATGAGGAATATGGAAATACTGAGTCAGGGCTATTTCATATAGAAAAAAGGAATCATCGTAATGGACTTTTTTACGTAATTGTACGCAGGAATAGCTCTTCTTAATATTAAATGTATTTTTTTCAAAATGATAATGAATTTCTGCTATACGTTTATTACTATATTATGCACTGTTCTTCATTTCGTACTGCACGCCTAAAACGGTGCTCACGCTTGCGCAATACCTGGCAAAAATTACACATTTGAAATGGAGAAGAAGTTAGCTCTCATCAATCTCTCAAGCTTATCATAGATTTACATAATAACATTTCATCGGTAGACCTCGTGAAAAAATGGGACGAGAACCTTGCATGTAAGGTGCCCGCTGCATATAACAGGCAGTACACAATCTGGCTATGTTAGTGTGTTAGCGCATGCGCATTATCACACCAGAGAAGCTATATTTTGTGACGATTATGCATTTAATATGGTTATGGGGTACCTCGGCATAGATTTATGTAATAAATTGTTGTCGGTAGCCCTGTGTTTATTATTGGCAGAGCGCCCTAGCCTGTAGGGTGGAAAACTCAAACTTCACCCCTTCCGTCCTACCCCTTGCCTCCCCTGTCCCTCGCTCAGCCTCCTTCTTCTTCTACCGCTCTCAGCTATCTTCCCTGCGGCCTTCCATCAATCTCCCACCCTTCTCTCTCTCAGCAAGCTATAATTATTATGCAGTGTTTTTCAGTCCGTACTGAACGCCTAAAAGGAAGTTCGCGCATGCGCAATATCTCCCAAGAAAAAGAATATTTTGCAAAAATTACACATTTAAAATGAAGAGCAAGTATTCTAGCATAGATTTACAGAATAACATTCCATCGGTAGACCTCACGTAAGAAATGGGACGAGTACCTTACATGTAAGGTGCCCGCTGCATATAACAGTCAGTACACAATCTGGCTATGTTAGTGTGTTAGCGCATGCGCATTATCACACCAGAGGAGCTATATTTTGTGACGATTATGCATTCAATATGGTTCTGGGGTATTTCGGCATAGATTTATGAAATAAATTGTTATTAGAACAATACGGTACGGTACAGTACGATACGGTACGGTACGGTGCGATCCGGTAGGGTAAGGTACAATACGGTACGGTACAGTACGATACGGTACGGTGAGTTGTGGTAAGGCGTGGCCGTGCAGCGGTGTAATAAGTTGCATGCAGTACCACCTGCGCATGCCTCGTACCGCGCAAACGCACAGTGCGCATATTGACCGCGCCTGACCAGTGGCGTTGGAAACCAAGCGTGTCTAACAGCGGTCAGCGTTCGATAACGAGTTACATGTTACATGTTAGCAATTAACCTCGCCCCGATTCTCGCCGAACTTCTGACTGATTGACCGCTACCGGCATGCATGAGTAATGATTCGGATACGAAAGAAATAAGCCAGCTCCTCCCTGCAGGCTGTTTCCCCGGAATATTCCACACATTTCCAAATGACTTTTTTTACACACACACACACACACACACACACACACACACACACACACACACACACACACACACACACACACACACACAGTGTGTATGTGTATTTGTTTCACGTCTAAAAAATACGGCCATCTCATCACACCGTTTGCTGGTTGAAGGAATAACCTAGCAATTATTGTCGCATTGCGTGACGCGCCGAAGAAACGTAGACGAGCCCCTCACTCGTCGTCCCTTCCAGCACGCGTCAGCAACGTCGACGAGTGACCTCGTCTATGTGTCGTCGCTGATATCGTGGTCAGAGGTCACCCAAGACAAACGCTGGCGACAAGGAAGCGATCGCCTAATGATGCGATTGACTCACTGGAGATGTTATTACCACACGAGAGTGGAACTCGCTAACCTGCATGTCGGCAACATCTGCCATTACATCACGCGAGCCATTAGGCCTGCGAAGCGACTACCAAAGTAAAAAAGGAAGCGATTACCGCTCACTACTTATTTGCTCGCGAAGAACAAAAAACAAGATATAGACATTCTCGCCAATCAATACCAGAGCCGTATATAGAGACTATACACTACGGCCTACAGGCCTACGGCTCTGCTCAGGTACTCTACTCAATACTAACTAGTAGCGCCACCTGAATGCGCGTTATTCCCTCTCTCCTTTGACTTTTAACCATGCCTTTACCATTGACCTTGAAGTTTCCCATGTGACCTTTTCTTTCGACATTTCTTCCTTTTTAAATTTCTAGTTAATTCGAGTAAATATGGTGTATATCATCAGTAATCGACGTCATCTTTATTCTATATGTTGTTCGGTGGGTATACACCATGCGAATAACATACCACATCATACAGCAGATAATCCTGGTAACAATACACTTTCAACAATACAGTATGTATTGTTGAACACCTTCTAACAATACACTGTGTATTGTAGTAGGTACCTATGAGCTTTC
The DNA here is from genome assembly GCF_000485595.1 of Priapulus caudatus. Taxonomy (NCBI): domain Eukaryota; kingdom Metazoa; phylum Priapulida; class Priapulimorpha; order Priapulimorphida; family Priapulidae; genus Priapulus; species Priapulus caudatus. The sequence goes on from NW_014577389.1 coordinate 283,250, forward strand.
AACAATACAGTATGTATTGTTGAACACCTTCTAACAATACACTGTGTATTAAAGTAGGTACCTAACAACTGTGTATTTAAATTCAATTTCATTTTCAATAAATTCAATAAAATCAATCAAATAATTTCAATAAATTCATTTAAATAAATATCAATTTCAAGTTTACAAATCAAAAAGTAAACTAATGAAAAAAAAGTGTATTTTTAGAAGATGTTCAACAATAAACAGTGTATTGTTGAAAGCTCATAGGTACCTACTACAATACACAGTGTATTGCTGAAAGCTCATAGGTACCTACTACAATACACAGTGTATTGTTAGAAAGTGTTCAACAATACACAGTGTATTGTTGAAAGCTCATATGTACCTACTACAATACACAGTGTATTGTTAGAAGGT
>NW_014577389.1:283658-295961 GCF_000485595.1 Priapulus caudatus
GATGGATGGATGGATGGATGGATGGATGGATGGATGGATGGATGGATGGATGGATGGATGAATGGATGAATGGATGCCTTCGCTTCTTATTTAATCGCCTCACACTATATCGGCGAATGTGTCCGAACCTTACCACTTATAATCTTTGACGGAATCCGACACTACCATATTGCAACACGAATCGACCTGTTGTCTGGAACCAATCTATCGTTTATAATAGTTAGCGTTATTTCACACTCGTGCTGAAAAGGTCTAAACAGTTGTGTAGCGAGATCGTTTCCCACCGTATAGATTATGGCTAGTGGGGTAAGGCTAATGACATTTCGATGCCAATCGTATCGATTCAAATTACCGACTAGCGTAATCGCAGTGGTAATTTAATTACTGGTCTGGTCATATATCCCCCCCCCCCGTCCAGTGAACCATGTTGAGCCGCTTTAAACGCTCAGAAAACCATGTAAGCGCTATAAAGTAATAATATCTGTTGAAAACATATTCATGACGTTTGGTTCCCGCTGCTACGTCAAATGAACGAAAAATTACGCGTACGTGTCTATTTCATAGCGATATCAATACAATCAAGTGGTAATAATAGGAGGTATTCTTATATTATAGGTATTCTATTAGGTATATTGTAGGTATTATTATGTATTAGGTACTATATGTATATTAGTCATATGTATATTATAGGTATATTATAGGTATATTAGGTATAGGTATATTATAGGTATATTAGGTATAGGTATATTATAGGTATATTAGGTATAGGTATATTATAGGTATATTAGGTATAGGTATATAATAGGCATTATTATACCTATAAGAGGTGTTATTAGATCTTGATATAATCCCGTGATATACGGTGTGTCGGCGTAGGCTAGCTACTCGTGACACCGAAAAGCACGCGGGATGCATGCATGCAGGCATCTGCGCTCGCTGGCTGCTATGAGGCGTTCTAGCCGCGAATGTTCAATTATTGCTAACGGTATTTAGCAGCAGTTATTGATGATTGCTCTGCATCCGTCAGGACGAGCGCGGCGGGCCCTGTAACCAAACCTACTAGTTATTATCGCGCATCTATCTGAGAGTGATGCGGCGGCAGCAGCAGTTCATCGTTATAATTATAGTCTTTAGTGGGGGATAATTTAAAGGTTGCTTCGCAGCGCCTGAAGCTGTTAACGTTAGCAGTAATATCAGGAGTGAATAATAATAGATCTATATAATAACTATCTATTATTATTCACTCCTGGTAATTTTACCCTAAAAGGTGTGCTACAGTGGCTAGGCCGAGTGTAGTGTAGTGACCCGAACAGAAGAAGAAAAAGAAGAAGAAGAAGCAGAAGAAGAAGAAGAAGAAGAAGAAGAAGAAGAAGAAGAAGAAGAAGAAGACGTAAAAGGTGCGACTGAACTAATGTAGTTTGCTTGTCTCCCTCTCTTTCTTTAGGAGATGATGGCGAGTGTAAAACCTAGCTGAATATCATTACAGATAAAGATAAATGGGTTGAGAATAGTCTGGATAGCGCTACGCTGAACTGTTACGCGCATGAGTATCGCAGGTAAACCATACGTGTTTATTTTCGGTCGTATCTATATAAAACACTCATTCACTGAATCTCATCTCAGCAAGAAATGAACGCAATAAACCTCGTGACGTGAAAACAAAAATTATTCTCTAAAATCTGCGATTTTAGGAAAGAAGAAAAACCAAGAAATTGCAGGTAAATAACAGCAACGAGTGTAACAGCAAGGAGTTGCGGTAGTTTTGAGTTAATATCGGTAATCCTGATCTATACTATGACCAAGAGCTCTCAGCCAATAGGTGAGAATGCCTAACCTCACCTCGGTCTGTACGCTTGCCCTCGCGTACACATATTTCACGTATAACGCGAGAGCAGATTAACTGGTATTTGAGAGCGTGCACGTGCAGCTACTCAGCCTATATACCTTTGAGGCCTGTTACGATGATTTAATTGGGTTGTTCCCCAGCACGTTAGCGAACGTAGCGAGGTCATAATGATGCTGCGTAATAACTAACTCGCGCCATATAATCACGCTCTGGCTTCCCACATATGAGTATTTCACTCGGCTCAAGGGCACGGACGGTTTGCTCATATATGTATAGCAAGCTATCGCCTTTTCACGCCCTTTTTCCATAGCAAAACCGAATGATTTTGTCTGAAATGCGCGTTGATGTAGAAATATGACATTTGAATATATATATCAGGAGGATATTTGAATATATATATCCCTATTATCTACTCCTGATATATATATATTATGTAAGCATATACATATAAGATACAAGATGTAGGGATCTCTCATCGTGCAATCGTATATGATGTGCCTCTCCTTTCATAGAAACAACTGTACCAGGCATATATGTATAGAATTTATCGATGTTGTCGTAACACATGGGGATTTAAATTTTTTATTCGACCTACATAATGTATACGCTATTATTCGTCGTAGACAATTCATTGCAGAGAAATTAATTCTACTAGTATGAATATTGATCATAACTAAAAATCCTTCATATCAACATGAATTTAAATGAGAGCGAGGGGTTTTAACTGAATGCAATAGTACTGACAATATGCTACTTCACGTAACTTCCACTCAATTAGAAGGTGATAACTATATATCGTCAATTATTTAGGTTCCGATATACACGGTTGTTTGTACAACGACGCAAGCACAGGCATCTAGATCTGAAATAATGATAATAACACACATTTAGGTCTTAGATATAGCTAAGAAAAAGCAATGGGATAACGAAATGCAAGAAGAAAAAGAGCTAATAATAAGGAGTTTCAAATAATATTAAGAATAAATTCAAATAAACCTAAAGATTCCTATATTTTTACCAACCAATCCATCCATCCATCTATCCAATGTGTATTGTGTGTGTATATACGTATACCATAAATAGCATATATATATAATATAATATAATATAATGCACAATTAAATGTGAAAAATATGTGTAAAATGTGTAAAACGCAATTAAATGACCAAATAATTAAGATGGTTCCACTATTCATTATAAATACGCATGGCGCCAGTGCATCATGGCGCCTGTGAGTCAGCCTGCGATCTAGATTAGATGTGCCTCTTGCCCGTTAAGATAATTGGACGAGGTAAAGAATTCTCATAAGTTATTATCTCGTCATTGCGGCGTCGAGGCTGAAGCATCATCAAATATGTAGCCGCCATGGTAACCGTCTTCCGTCTTTCTCGAATAGTACGTATGTACGTATGTACCGGTGAAGGAACTGCCTGCACATGTTTCCATATATGATTACTATACCTTATACCTTATACCTTGTTCCTTAAATTATACCTTATACCTTATACCTTATACCATTACGATATTATCAGGAGTCTATCAATATATATGATAATATTGTAATATTGATAGACTCCTGATACTATATGACCTCGAGGGCCCGTATCTCTGAGATACTTGCTCAACTTGTTGGTTGGTTGTGTGAAAAGAGGTGATGGCACTCTTTGTTATCACCGAATGGTTTACAATACCCATGGAATCAGCCGATAAATACAACCATCGGTACACGTCAAGTGCCCGTGCATTACCTGGCACGCAGCACTAAACTCTTCACTCTGGTTACGGAAGAGAGGGGGGGGGGGCGGTCGAAGAATGTTAAACACTATTCAGACACGTACAATATAATGACTGCCAACGAAAATAAACGACGTCGGTTAAGCGTAAAAGGGTTCGCCTGTACTCGCTCTAGCCAAGTTCCGCACCGCGCCGAGCTTAAACGACGTATAAACACCAGCTACCTGTACGGGTTCACCTTAGTAATTAGCTACCGTTATCGGCTGCATATCGTGCTCCATGGACTCCGGCGTCGGGCGGCTGCAGCCCCTGTAGCAGGCGAGAATAAGCAGCACGAACGCGGCTACTGCGAGGCCCACGCCCCCTAGCGTCACCTGAGCGCGCACGAATAGATACACCGTCCGATCGCAGTAGTTATTCGGTTCGAGCAGCGGCGATTCGAAGTGCGGCGGTCTCGGGTCCATGCCGACGAACCAGACGACGCCGACGACGAGCCAGCAGACGAGAAACAGACTGACGATTGCCTCCGACACGACTGTCGACCGGCGGAAGCCGTCCAGCGATTCGCCGAATTTCTCGTACGACGAAAGCTGGCGCTGGTTCCACATCATGGAGACGGCCTTTACGAGTCCTACAGCGCCCCCTACGATCAGGTAAACAGGAAGCTTGGGCTGCGCTGGGCATTCATTCAAGTATTTCTTACCTGCAATAAATATATTAGGTGAGAATCTGGATCAAGATCACGAAATCTCGACATCTCAAAAAAACCTCGACATCTTAAAAAAATCTCGAGGTTCTCAAAATCAATACTTCGAAATAAAAATATTCAATCTAAATCGTAATCTACATTTAAACATTTATAATTCAAAACCATATCAAATCTCGTATTTCTTTAGGTTATAGTGGATTGTAAGACCGTTGTCACACCTACCTATAATGACCATGACTAGAGGTACAATGACTAAGCATACCAACACCAGTCGAAAAACAACTGAAAAGAAAACAGAACCACGTAACGATTTTGGGTTCAAAACATCGCACCTTTTATCACACGTTCTTAATGAATGATACACAAACGGTGTCTATGCAGATGTAGAACTTTTGTATTGCGATAGCACATAGGCTGAGAAACACAGGGCCAGCGGGGAAGAGAAAACCCTTTTTAGACAATTACTAACACTAGCTCTAACCCTAACCCTAACCGTTATCATAACCATAACCATAACCATAACCCTAAGCCTAATCCTAACCCTAACCCTAAGCCTAATCCTAATCCTAAGCCTAAACCTAATCCTAAACCTAACCTAACCCTAACCCTAACGCATGGACGTGTCTACGTTTGTTTGTGTGCACGTGCGTACGTATGCTCGTGTGTACGTCTGTACGTATGTACGTGTGTACGCGTGTACGTGTGTACGTGTGTACGTGTGTACGCACGTGTGTATGTTTGTCTGTACGTGTGCATGTATGTACGCGTGTACGTATGTATGTATGTACGTGTGTACATGTGTAGGCCTATGTATACGTATGTGCGTGTGTACGTCGTGCGCGCGCGTATGTTCGTGCGTACGTATGCACGTATGTATGTATGTACGTGTTTACGTGTGTGAGTGTGTGCGTATGTTCGTGCGTACGTGTGTGCGTGTGTACGTGTGTGCGTGTGTACGTGTTTACGTGTGTGAGTGTGTACGTGTGTACGTGTGTGAGTGTGTACGTGTGTGCGTGTGTACGTGTGTGCGTGTGTGCTTGTGTTCGTGCGTACGTGTGTGCGTGTGTACGTATGTACGTATGTGCGTGTGTACGTGTGTACGTGCGTACGTGTGTTCGTGCGTACGTGTGTGCGTGTGTACGTGTGTGCGTGTGTACGTGAAAAGCAAGTATTCTAGCATAGATTTACAGAATAACATTCCATCGGTAGACCTCATGAAAAAATGGGACGAGAACCTTGCATGTAAGGTGCCCGCTGCATATAACAGGCAGTACACAATCTGGCTATGTTGGTGTGTTAGCGCATGCGCATTATCTCACCAGAGGAGCTATATTTTGTGACGATTATGCATTTAATATGGTTACGGGGTATCTCAGCATAGATTTATGTAATAAATTGTTATCGGCATAGCCCTGTGATTATTATTGGCAGAGCGCCCTAGCCTGTAGGGTGCAAAACTCAAACTTCACTCTCTCCTGTCCTACCCCTTGCCTCGTCTGTCCCTCGCTCAACCTTTTTCTTCTTCTACCGCTCTCAGCTATCTTTCCTGCGACCTTCGCTCAAACTCCCACCCTTCTCTCTCTTAGCAAGCTATATTATGCAGTGTTCTTCAGTCCGTACTTAACGCCTAAAAGGAAGCTCGCGCATGCGCAATATCTTCCGAGAAGAAGAATATTTTGCAAAAATATACACAATTAAGATGGAGAGGAAGTATGCTAGCATAGATTTACATAATAACATTCCATCGGTAGACCTCACGTAAGAAATGGGACGAGGACCTTGCATGTAAGGTGTCCGCTGCATATAACAGACAGTACATAATCTGGCTATGTGAGTGCGTTAGCGCATGCGCATTATCACACCAGAGGAGTTATATTTTGTGACGATTATGCATTTAATATGGTTACGGGGTATCTCGGCATAGCTTTATGTAATAAATTGTTATCAGTAGACCTGTGTTTATGATTCAGAGAGCGCCCTAGCCTGTAGAGTGCAAAACTCAAACTTCACTCCCTCCCGTCCTACCCCTTGCCTCCTCTGTCCCTCGCTCAGCCTCCTTCTTCTTCTACCGCTCGCAGCTATCTTTCCTGCCGCCTTACCTCAGTCTCATACCCTTCTCTCTCTCTCTCTCTCTCTCTCTCTCTCTCTCTCTCTCTCTCTCTCAGCAAGCTATATTATGCAGTGTTCTTCAGTCCGTACTAAACGCCTAAAAGGAAGCTCGCGCATGCGCAATATCTCCCGAGAAGAACAATATTTTGCAAAAATTGCACATTTAAAATGGAAAGCAAGTATTCTAGCATAGATTTACAGAATAACATTCCATCGGTAGACCTCATGAAAAAATGGAATGGATGAATGGATGCCTTCGCTTCTTATTTAATCGCCTCACACTATATCGGCGAATGTGTCCGAACCTTACCACGTATAATCTTTGACGGAATCCGACACTACCATATTGCAACACGAATCGACCTGTTGTCTGGAACCAATCTATCGTTTATAATAGTTAGCGTTATTTCACACTCGTGCTGAAAAGGTCTAAACAGTTGTGTAGCGAGATCGTTTCCCACCGTATAGATTATGGCTAGTGGGGTAAGGCTAATGACATTTCGATGCCAATCGTATCGATTCAAATTACCGACTAGCGTAATCGCAGTGGTAATTTAATTACTGGTCTGGTCATATATCCCCCCCCCCGTCCAGTGAACCATGTTGAGCCGGTTTAAACGCTCAGAAAACCATGTAAGCGCTATAAAGTAATAATATCTGTTGGAAACATATTCGTGACCTTTGGTTCCCGCTGCTACGCCAAATGAACGAAAAATTTACGCGTACGTGTCTATTTCATAGCGATATCAATACAATCAAGTGGTAATAATAGGAGGTATTCTTATATTATAGGTATTCTATTAGGTATATTAGATTCCTGCAAGATGATTAATTATCCAAATTATATACTAAATCGATTAATTACTGATATTATCAGAAGTTAATAATGACAAACCCTTTGTGAAACATTTTTCATTATTAACCACTGATATTATTAATCGATGATATTGCTTTGAGTATCAGTACAATGAATCGTATACGATTACGATCGAGGTCAACACATATTCGCAGCTTTCTCGGTTGGAATACGCGCGCTCAGCGTACCCGTTGTTCATTTGTAGAGATAAGAACCGTAAGGATGGTAAGGGTAATGAGTGGTAGGGCAGAAGCGGTGGTCATGTGTTTGAACCTAGTGCCTACGACACTCTCAGCACATAGGATAGTAAAATATTTTCTACTGGGGCTTCAGCTACTGCGGCTCATAGGGTCTATGTCCCCCAGGGTACTGCCGGAACGTACCCTGGGTACGGTCCGGTATACCGGAACGTACCCTGATAACTATTTGATATGGTTAGGGTTAGGGTTAGGGTTAGTGTTAGAGAGTAGGCGTAGGCGACTCCCTAGACTCGTTAGTGGAGTAAGCGAGGTACGGTCCGGCATATTAGATAGTACCAGGGTACGTTCCGGCAGTACCCTGGGAGACATAGACCCTCTCAGCGCTACTGCGTACCTATAGCAATTGTGGAAAATTCTGCGCTGTTTGGCATTAATTAATGTTTATGTTTACGGTTCACGCCTAATTGTCGGAGAAAAACTATAAATCTAAAAGTATTATCGACAGCTTACTGGTCATTCATGGAAGCAAACTACACGTTAAAGGGCATTAGGCATATATATATATACTTGTCAAACATCGAGGAACACTTACATGTTTCATGTTTACGAGAAGCTAGGCTTATAGCTTGCTATCCACAAGATATCAACCCTGAACTGTTACCTCCGTCGTTCTGTCCATCGAAGTTAACGCGTCACGTGTTGCGTGTCAACATTCCCGCTGTCTCTATAACGACCGTATATATCTCATCAAGCTTGATCTCATCCTATATATTATATCGGATCTCTGACTCACGCGTTCTCACACATGCGATAGCGCACACGTACAAGCTCGCCAACGGCCGCAAACACACTGCAACTAATTCCCGCCAAAGGGCTTGCGGATCACTTACTGTTTCTATCTCTGTTTCTAGCGCGTGTCACGACCGTATGTTCCATTGTCTGTGCCTAATCTAATGCCGCCATTAGGAGATCAATGGCCTCCGAATGACCTGTAGCACAGGACGATGTTCAGATTTACGAACACGTCAGAGCCACAGGCACTTGGAACGTTTCGATGATAAAATGATATAAAAGATATAAAAATATTTAAAAAAAATAATATAGTCAAAATAATACATCTTATAACAAAAAGTAGGCATGCACATAGATCAGATTCTGCGAGATTTCATGCGACAACATGAGGAATATGGAAATACTGAGTCAGGGCTATTTCATATAGAAAAAAGGAATCATCGTAATAAACTTTTTTTACGTAATTGTACGCAGGAATAGCTCCTCTTATTATTAAATGTATTTTTTTCAAAATGATAATGAATTTTTGCTATACGTGTATTACTATATTATGCACTGTTCTTCATTTCGTACTGCACGCCTAAAACGGTGCTCACGCATGCGCAATATCTGGCAATAATTACACATTTGAAATGGAGAAGAAGTTAGCTCTCATCAATCTCTCAAGCTTATCATAGATTTACATAATAACATTCCATCGGTAGACCTCATGAAAAAAATGGACGAAGACCTTGTATGTAAGGTGTCTGCTGCATATAGCAGTCAGTACACAATCTGGCTATGTTAGTGTGTTAGCGCATGCGCATTATCACACCAAAATTAAGGAGCTATATTTTGTGACGCTTATGCATTTATTATGGTTACGGGGTATCTCGGCATAGATTTATGTAATAAATTGTTATCAGTAAACCTGTGTCTATGATTGGCAGAGCGCCCTATCCTAGCTGTAAGGTGCAAAACTCAAACTTCACCCCTCACGTCCTACCCCTTGCCTCCCCTGTCCCTCGCTCAGCCTCCTTCCTTTTACCGCTTTCAGCTATCTTCCCTTCGGCCTTCCATCAATCTCCCATCCTTCTCTCTCTTAGCAAGCTATAATTATTATGCAGTGTTTTTCAGTCCGTACTGAACGCCTAAAAGGAAGCTCGCGCACGCGCAATATCTCCCAAGAAAAAAAACATTTTGCAAAAATTACACATTTAAAATGAAGAGCAAGTATTCTAGCATAGATTTACAGAATAACATTTCAACGGTAGACCTCACGTAAGAAATGGGACGAGGACCTTGCATGTAAGGTGCCCGTTGCATATAACAGTCAGTACACAATCTGGCTATGTTAGTGTGTTAGCCCATGCGGAATATCTCACCAGAGGAGTTATATTTTGTGACGATTATGCATTCAATATGGTTCTGGGGTATTTCGGCATAGATTTATGAAATAAATTGTTATTAGTAGACTTGTGTTTATGATTGGCAGAGCGCCCTAGCTTGTAGGGTGCAAAACTCTAACTTCACCTCCTCCCGTACTACCCCTTGCCTCCCCTGCCCTTCGCTCAGCCTCCTTCTTCTTTACCGCTCGCAGCTATCTTTTCTGCCGGTTTGCCCCAGTCTCGCACGCTTCTCTCTCTCTCTTTCAGCAAGCTATATGCCGTGTTCTTCAGTCCGTACTGCACGCCTAAAAGGATGCTCGCGCATGCGCAATATCTCGCGAGAAGAATAATATTTTGCAAAATATACACATTTAAAATGGAGAGCAAATCTTCTAGCATAGATTTACAGAATAACAAGCCATCGGTAAATCTTACGTAAGAAATGGTACGAGGACTTTGCATGTAAGGTGCCCGCTGCATATAACAGTCAGTACACAATCTGGCTATGTTAGTGTGTTAGCGCATGCGCATTATCTCACCAGAGGAGTTATATTTTGTGACGATTATGCATTTAATATGGTTACGGGGTACCTCGGCATAGATTTATGTAATAAATTGTTATTGGTAGCCCTGTGTTTATTATTGGCAGAGCGCCCTAGCCTGTAGAGTGCAAAACTCAAACTTCACTCCCTCCCGTCCTACCCCTTGCCACCTCTGTCCCTCGCTCAGCCTCCTTCTTCTTCTACCGCTCTCAGCTATCTTCCCTGCAGCCTTCTCTCAATCTCCCACCCTTCTCTTTCTTAGCAAGCTATATTATGCAGTGTTCTTCAGTCCGTACAAAACGCCTAAAAGGAAGCTTGCGCATGCGCAATATCTCCCGAGAAGAACAATATTTTGCAAAAATTACACATTTAAAATGGAAAGCAAGTATTCTAGCATAGATTTACAGAATAACATTCCATCGGTAGACCTCATGAAAAAATGGGACGAGAACCTTGCATGTAAGGTGCCCGCTGCATATAACAGTCAGTACACAATCTGGCTATGTTAGTGTGTTAGCGCATGCGCATTATCTCACCAGAGCAGTTATATTTTGTGACGATTATGCATTTAATATGGTTACGGGGTACCTCGGCATAGATTTATGTAATAAATTGTTATCAGTAACCCTGTGTTTATTATAGGCAGAGCGCCCTAGCCTGTAGGGTGCAAAACTCAAACTTCACTCCTCCCGTCCTACCCATTGCCTCTCCTGTCCCTCGCTCAGCCTCCTTCTTCTTCTACCGCTCTCAGCTATCTTTCCTGCCGCCTTACCTCAGTCTCCAACCCTTCTTTCTCTTTCTCTCTCTCTCTCAGCAAGCTATGTTATGCAGTGTTCTTCAGTCCGTACTGAACGCCTAAAAGGAAGCTCGCGCATGCGCAATAATTCCCGAGAAGAACAATATTTTGCAAAAATTACACATTTAAAATGGAAAGCAAGAGGTATTCTAGCATAGATTTACATCATAACATTCCATCGGTAGACCTTACGTAAGAAATTGGACGAGGCCCTTGCATGTAAGGTGCCCGCTGCATATAACAGTCAGTACACAATCTGGCTATGTTAGTGTGTTAGCGCATGCGCATTATCACACCAGAGGAGCTATATTTTGTGACGATTATGCATTTAATATGGTGACGGGCCGTATCTCGGCATAGATTTAATGTAATAAACTTGTGTGTCGGTAGCCCTGTGTTTTATTATTGGCAGAGCGCCTAACCGTGTAGGGTGCGAAAACTCAAACTTCACTCCCTCCACGTCCGACCCCTTGCTTTCGTTTGTCCATCGCTAGCTCTGCTCAGCCGCTTCATCTCAAGCGTATACTTACCTGCGCGCCCTTGCCCTCAATCTCCCACCTATATCTCTCTCAGCAAGCTATATTATGCAGTGTTCGTTACAGTCATCGTAATTAACGCCTAAAAGGAAGCTCGGCGGATGCGCCAATAATCTCCGGAGAATAACGAATATTTTGCCAAAATTACACATTTTAAATGGTTTAAAGCAAGAGTATTCTAGCATAAGATTTACAGAATAACATTCCATCGGTATGACCTCATGAAAAAATGGGGACGTAGAACCTTGCATGTAAGTGTGCCGCTGCATTATAACGGCAGTACACAATCTGGCTATGTTAGTGTGTTTAGCGCATCGCGCAATGTATCACCAGGAGAAAGCTATATTTTGTGACGATTGATGGGCATTTAAACATGGGTTACGGGCTTATGCTCGGCATACGACTTTATGTTTAATATAAATTGTTGGTCGGTAGCCCTGTGTTTATTGATTGGCAGAGCGCCCTAAGCCCTGTTAGGGTGCAAACACTCAAACTTCACTCGCCTCCCGTCCTAACCCCTTGCCTACGTCTGTCCTTCGCTCAGCTCCGTTCTTCTTCTTACCGCTCTCAGCTATCTTACCTGCGGCCTGTCCCTCAACTCTCCCACCTATATCTCTCTCAAAGCAAGCTATATTAAATGCAGTGTTCTTCAGTCCCGTAATTAACGGCCTAAAGGAAAGCTCGCGCATGCCGCATATATCTCCCGGGAAGAAGAATATTTGGCAAAAAATTACACCAATTAAGATGGAGAGGAAGTAGTTATCTAGCATAGATTTACATAATAACATTCCATCGGTATGACTTGCAACGTAAGAA
>NW_014577389.1:296738-298561 GCF_000485595.1 Priapulus caudatus
GTGTCTATGATTGGCAGAGCGCCCTAGCCTGTAAGGTGCAAAACTCAAACTTTACCCCCTCCCGTCCTACCCCTTGCCTCCCCTGTTCCTCGCTCAGCCTCCTTCTTCTTCTACCGCTCTCAGCTATCTTCCCTGTCGCCTTCCCTTAGTCTCCCACCCCTCTATCTCTCTCTCTCTCTCTCTCTCTCTCTCTCTCTCTTTTTCTCTCAGCAAGCTACATTATATAGTTAGACACATATTTGGCGCGCTGTGTTTTGAGACAGTCTGGGGGTGCCTCGAGTAAGTGCGACGCTGTAAATCCACGCTCCAGTTGCAGGAACGTAATTAACTGGAAAGCTATTTAGAGTAGGTAGGCAGTGGTAATGTACATGAAAATGGCGCTCCGACGTCGGTCGCCGTTGACTACCAAGATAACTTTCTTCGGCCGTTCTTATACGTTCAAACCGAAGCCGGGCAGACTGACAGCACGTGTGCTTTGTAAAACCCGGTCTATAATATTCACTTTGCTCGCAGCATCACCCGGCCCGGCCCCATGGGTTCCCCGCTATGCCGCCGATATGAAGTCAGAGACACTGGTCACGTTGAAGCTATTTAAATTCCCCCTAACTGCCACATTGCAATAGAAACATTATTTCGAAGCATAAAACACTCGGCACACATTGGCTCATTTACGTTAAATAAACGTAATTTAATAACGATATTTATACCATAGAACGGAGACCTCTCTATGAAGGGAAATTTTGGTCTTTCTCTTAAATTACGTAGCGGTTATGTAGCGAAACTATCTCTCTGGTGCGTCCACCTGTCTGTAAAGTTGGTTTCCAAGGCTTAATTGGTGATGATTTACAAATTACGCATTATTGCAATTATGCATTAAAAGAAAATTAGTATTAGTAGAAAGTAAAATAAATATTAATTTGTGTAATATCAATGGTTCTGAAGGCCAATCCCACTAGATGGCGCTACGAGGTCAGATTTCAACGTGACAATTTCTAATGCCATTGGATGGTAGCGCCTCCCGCTAAAAAGAGCGGTAGATATCATAATTATAACAGGTGCGCGCGGTAAAATCAGCACTATATGTCCAGCACTATATTATGTGCATATCGCCGTTGGCTGTACGAAAAAGATGGCGCTCTGCAATTCGCAGATACGCAGGCGGTCGCCGAAATTTACCATGCTTCTCTATTATAGTCGGACACATATTTAGCGCGCTGTGTTTTGAGACTGTATTATGCGCTGTATTATGTGTCTATACACGCGCGCGCACACGCATGCACACATACCGCACTTACGCGCACGCAGGCTCGCACGCACACGCGCGCACGCACACACGACCGCCCACCCGCCCACAGGCCCGCCCGCGAAATTTTTTTTCCCAAACGGTATAACATAGGAAGGATTTAGGCGCCTTCTGATTGGCTGGAATTTGGCAAGATGTCAGCCTCCATGACTTGTAGCCAAAATCCCCAATTATCTACCAAAAACTTTCCCGAACTTTCTGTAAGTTAGGTTAAAGTAGTTTTTAGTATGTTTTCTTTAAAACAAAATGGGTTTGAGTGAATTAACCCAAATATCATGCCGTTTCTTGACTGATTTGCTTTGACTGAAGAAAACCTTCAAGACAAGAGAACAAACGCCGTTTGTAAATGTTTGTTTTGGTTTATGACCGCTAGATAAGTATAAGTTTTCTGATGTATTTTCCATGAAAGACACATATTTTACTCATTATTATAACATATAATATTACTATAATTGCAATTCTTTGTGCAAATGTGTTATTTTCATCTGAATCTTAAGTTATGAGAGGGTCTACCGTCGTA
>NW_014577390.1:0-443 GCF_000485595.1 Priapulus caudatus
TATATATATATATATATATATATATATATATATATATATATTATACCACAGCGATAAAGTGAGCATAACGCCTATATCATACATAAACTCACTACAGTTCAGCCATCGATGACAGTGACAATCCAGCCCACGATGACAGTGACAATCCTGCCCACGATGACAGTGACAATGCATCATACGATGACAGTGACAATGCACCCTACGATGACAGTGACAATGCAGCCATCGATGACAGTGACAATGCACCCTACGATGACAGTGACAATGCACCCCACGATGACAGTGACAATGCAGCCATCGATGACAGTGACAATGCCTCCTACGATGACAGTGACAATGCACCCCACGATGACAGTGACAATGCACCCCACGATGACAGTGACAATGCACCCCACGATGACAGTGACAATGCACCCCACGATGACAGTGACAATACAGCCATC
>NW_014577390.1:1146-2292 GCF_000485595.1 Priapulus caudatus
GGGCGGCTGCTGCTTGCCTGCGTGGCTTGCTGATGTGGTGGTGGTGGTGTGGTGATTTTAGGCGGAAGCAGATGGGTGTGTAATAGGCTGATACATTGATGTCAGGGGATTCAGCCGCAACTGCCTGTCACGGCCGCAGGGAGCCGAGAGGGCCCCCCGGCCCACACCACCCTCCACCCCCCCCCCCCCCCACCCGGGACAGACCCTCCCCGATGCCCGCCGCGGTGTAACCGGGCCGCGAACACGGATAGCGCGTTCCGGCTAGCACGCCAGACGGCACCCGATACAAACCATCGCAGACCTCACTCCCTCTACTCTCACGACGACAAAGAACGAGAGATCATGCTTATACAGTTATAATATAAGATACTTGTAATAATAATTATATACCCGTGTGTGTGTGTGTGTGTGTGTGTTGTGGTGTGCTGGGCGTGCGGCGTGGTGGTGTGTGTGTGATGTGTGTGTGTGTGTGATGTGTGTGTGTGTGTGTGTTGTGTGTGTGCGTCGCGCGCGCGCGTGTGTGTTGTGTGTGTGTTGATGTGTGTTGTGTGCTGGTGTGGTGTGTTGTGTGTGTGTGTTGTGTGTGTTGGTGGGGTGGTGTGTGTTGTGTACGTGTGTTGTGTTGGTCATGTGTGCGTGCGTGCGTGTATTAATTTGTTATAGCTGGTGTTAGTCTGTCTGTGTGCTGCGTATGCTGAGTATAGTATAAAGTTCAGCATTACATGGCGGGTTAACCCTGCCTTATCATTGAGAAATGCTGTTGCAGCGCTGGGCGCAATGATAAGCGGTGAGAGGTTCATTAAGCTGGAGATCTGGGATTACATTCCGCGCCAACATAATTCTCCATCAGACCAAAGATTATTCTAGTTTCCGCAACAGTCGGCGTAATATCATACAATCACAGCAACAGGCGCCATAAGTCTAGCATTTAGAGCAAGGTCGGTGTACTAGATACTGTTTTAGCACGATCGATGATAACAATACGTATCATTTTTAGTTTAGGGTCAGGTGTGCAGGCGCAATAGCGTAGGTACCCATTATTGTTAGAGGTAGCTTATGTATTGTGCTTATATGTGATTAGGTTCAGCTACGCTTGCGAACAGTCGCGGAACTATATATATATATATATATATATATATATATACT
>NW_014577390.1:6474-15685 GCF_000485595.1 Priapulus caudatus
CGCACGCACACACACACACACACGCACGCACCCACACACACACGCAATAAATCATCATGGCGAGCGACTCGATCGGTGGCGTGCCGACGAAGACGTGCATCGGTTTTCTCGTCGTCGTCGGCGTCGTCATGCTGTGTGTCGGGTTTCCGGTGATGTGGATCAAGTATGCGAAGCCTTACCTAAAGACGGCCCACTTTGTGAGCACCACGTGTAAGGTGCTAGACAGCAAGAGACTGGACGAGTAAGTATATATACACACACGCACACGCCGCGCACGACCACACACACACACACACACACACACACACACACACACACACACACTGATGGCATAGTAGCTACGAATGGTGGTGGTGGTAGTAGTAGTTATATTTATAGTAGTTGTATTTATATTTTTGCATCCAGCAACAGTATTCGTTATACTTAACATTGCTTATTCCTCGTTCTCTCTCACGCACACGCACGCACGCACAGCTACACGTGTGCATGCACGGAGGAGGAGTGCGACGACGAGCTACAATACCCATGCGTCGGCATCAATGTCACCTTCACGCCGACGACACGAACCGACAACAGGACGATGCGATGGGACACGCTGCTCTACGAGAACGAACTTACCTATCTGCTCTTCAAAGGAAAACACGCTAAGGTGAGCGAGCGTCACTCACTCACTCACTCACTCACTCACTCACTCACTCACTCACTCACTCACTCACTCACTCACTCACTCACTCACTCACTCACTCACTCACTCACTCACTCACTCACTCACTCACTCACTCACTCACTCACTCACTCACTGTGACTTCTAGATATATCACTTCCATCGACTCCACCACTTCTATTTATTTAGTTTCAATTGTTTTAATTTTATCAGCATAGCCTATTAAGTTATTTAACCAATAGGTTACCTCCAAAATCTAATTCGTTAGAGTAATTAAAGTAATTGAATTGTATTGGAGTGACGGCGGGTGGCATGGGTGAGAACGCGAGGTGACTGTGATTTATCTGGTCGGCCTGTGAACGCGATCTCGTGATGGTAGCGGGCTAGAGAACGGCCCGAGGTGCTTCTCTAGTTCCATACAGCAGCTTAAAGAACTGTTACATTTACTGCTACACCGGCCACACTTCCTCACTATATAGAAGCCTTGGGTAATATTATATTTACTGCAACGCCCGCTTCGTTTGCATGGAATATGGCGTTAGATTAGGTAACGCTGTCATGCCAGGCTGAATTATATCAGGAGTAGATAATAGGGATATATTTCAAGAGTAGTTCCCTATTATCTACTCCTGATTATATGCTAGACTAGGTGGCACTGCTATCGTTGCTCCCACATCGATACGTGTGACTAGACTATCAATTTACCATTACGTTTATCTTCTAATGTTAAACTGTAGAAATTCGATCAAATTTACGCTGTAATGTGTGGGTAAACTGTAGCAATAGGATCAAATTTACACTGTAATGCGTGGTTAAACTGTAGTAATAGGATCAAATTTACACTGTAATGTGTTGTTAAACTGTAGAAATACGATCAAATTTACACTGTAATGTGTTGTTAAACTGTAGAAATACGATCAAATATACACTGTAATGTGTTGTTAAACTGTAGCAATAGGATCAAATTTACACTGTAATGTGTTGTTAAACTGTAGCAATAAGATCAAATTTACACTGTAATGTGTTGTTAAACTGTAGAAATACGATCAAATTTACACTGTAATGTGTTGTTAAACTGTAGCAATAAGATCAAATTTACACTGTGGTTAGACCAGAAAAAAAATCATTACACCAGAAAAAAAAATCATTACACCAACACTGTGACGTATGATCATCACAATAGGAACATCATTACATTCAATAAAGCTAGCAGCACACTTCACCATTTTCGTTGCTCGTACAGGCAATTTTCTTGGTCGCCACAAAAATGGCCAAGTGTGCGGGGGCCGGCAACGACCACTCACCACGGAAACCGGTTTGATTTCTCACCACAAAAATTGTTCGTGGTGGCAACTTGTGGTGAAGTGTGCTGTGACGCGGCAACGGCCACAAAAATTGCCGACCACGAAAATTGCCTGTACGAGCAATGAAAATGATGAAGTGTGCTGCTGCTCTTGCGTGGTTGGCATGTCAGCACTTAAATCATCTCCCGCTCACCTCGCGCTTACGTCTGTCGCAGTGTTTCTACGGCTACGCAGGCGACTGCCTTAACAGCGTCGGACACCAGGAGAAGCTGGGTCTAGCAGTAAGCAAGCTGCGTGAGTTCGGGCGGCGAGGCAAGGAGTACAGCTGCCTCTACAATCCTAGCAACTGGAACGAAGTCATCAAGGACCGCACGGTGTCGCGCACGGCCGCAATCCACGCCATCTTCTGGCCGTGGTTCTTCGTCGTTGCTCCTTGCGTCATCGCTTGTGTGTACTACGTCATTGCGGGCATGGCTGAAGACTGTCGCAGCCAACCGGAGAAGGAGACGAAGTCAGCTGACCTGAAGACGTTGTCGGCGCCGAAGCGACATCGACACAAGCGCCACCACTGACGAGCTGTGTCACGATACTGCTTGTCGTATCGTGTTCATACTGGCGTATCGTGTTCATACTGGCGTATCGTGTTCATACTGGCGTATCGTGTTCATACTGGCGTATCGTGTTCATACTGGCGTATCGTGTTCATACTGGCGTATCGTGTTCATACTGGCGTATCGTGTTCATACTGGCGTATCGTGTTCATACTGGCGTATCGTGTTATTGTTACCACATCGTGGCTTTATTGTGGAATCGGGTCCATTCTATTGTATTATTTGATTGTTATAGTATCATTTTCGTTCTACCGTATCACGTGTTTCGTGCCGTTCGCGACATATTATTTCATATGATCACCTTGCTATAATTTCTAACCTTTTAGATCGCAGCTTGGACTTTTCACTTCACTATTTATATGCGATACTTAAGGTATCATGTTCTTCTGACTCTAATCGCTTCATGTCCTTACTACCGTGCATTTATTATCAGTTAATAGATTGCTGATCATGTCTTCAATTCCGTAGGAAGCTTAGTAGCATATTGAAATTACTACATCTTTATTTTTTCGTTATAGTTACTTATACGTATTTGGACTGCCAAATATTTTGAGCCAGATTGATACAATCTGCATGTGATCTGCTCATAGAAGGCCAAGGGGTTTTTACATTATATTATTCATGGAATTGTTGTTCATAGCAGTATGCAAAACATTAATAAAAACCTCTATATCATGTTTATTAAGCGATTCTCCGTATTTTCATTTTAACCGCATTTAATTAGTAGTAATTTGTAGTCATATATATAAACAAATCTATACCGGCTTTAACCAATAAGAATCCATATTATGTATAGTTTAACTACAATAAACGCGGTTGTAATACGCCACCTGATTGGCTGAAAACGTTCGAATTTTAGGTTGAATCTTTTTTCGGCTACGACCGCTAGTGAACGAATTTAGTTTCGCCATCGTAAAATTAATTAAAATGCATTAATTTATTCATAACTTAACTTAGACGGCCTTTATCACGCGTGTGTGCAGCGTCGTCATATGCTAGTGTATGTAATATTCCTCAGAGAGTCCTTCTCTATCGCTCTCTCTCTCTCTCTCTCTCTCTCTCTCTCTCTCCTGCTATGCTATCCGCTCTCTCTGCTCTCTCTCTCTCACTCTCTGTCTCTCTCTCTCTCTCTCTCTTGGCTCTCTCTCTCTCTGCTCTCTGCTCTCTGTCTCAGCCCGCGCTAGCACAACACCTATACGCCAGCCAGCTAAATTCGTTCCACTCTCGTTAAGTTTCCTCCAAGCCCACGATTAGCCCGTGAGCACGGCTGTCTCACTAAGCGGCAGAAGATCGCGGTGCTTGCACACTGCCGCATGCCGCTCGTCAGTTATTAAATTAACAGACCTGTAACTACATCCCCGCTACTTGGGAGGCATCAATCAGTAGTGGTGCGACGGCATGGCAAAACATTGTGAGGGGGCAAAAACGTGAGGATTTATATGGGATCGCGCAGTTATAGTAGTTCACTAAACTCTGATTAGTTCAAAGGCTGCTGACTGTTTCTGCAGATAAAGCAGTGGATATTGGTGCAGCGTAGAAGGCAGGATATTTGTCAGGTAAAGGCTAGGGATATATTGGTCCAGGTAAAGCAGGGAATATTGGTCAGGTAAAGCAGGAATATTGGTCGGTAAAGGCAGGGAATATTGGTCAGGTCAACCTAGGGAATATTGATCAGGTAAAGCACCGGGAATATTGGTCTAGGTAAAGCGGTGAATATAAGGCGCAATAAAGGCAGTGGAAGTAGAGGTAAGGTAAGGAAGAGAGGAAAAGGAAGAAAAAAAAAAACAAAAAGAAACTAATGAGTAATAGTTTGGTTATTAGTAAAGTTTATAAGGTAGTTATTAGTAATAATCTAACGCTGAATATTGAGCGGTTTTATTCAAATCCATTTTGATAAATTCCATCTCCGGCTCTGAAGCATACCTGCCCTTCGCTGCGTGCAGTCAACATTATACGGCACCGGATACGCCGTTCATACCGCAGACGAATATAGCAATTTCGCAAGATGGCTGCGCCAAAAGACGCACCCGAGGATAAATCTGGCAGCGTATGAGGTAATCCGCGCCGGCTTGTTGGCCTGCGGCCATCATCCTCTTGGGCGGCGGCTGGTATTCCCTCATGGTCGTCGTGGGTTTTCCGTTTCTCTGGATCAGGTTGCGCCCTAAGCCTTTATTTGAGACCTGACGACTTTCTAGAGAGCGAAGTGTACGGTTTCGGGAGGCCAGCTAAGGAACGGCGAGTAAAGTACTAACGTGCTAACCGAGTTTTTGTTCGTGTTAGGTTGTGGATGCATCGCTGCATTATTAATCGTCAACGAAGTTGTCGTCGTCGTGCTATCCCGTGTCGATGCGGCTGCGTTAGCTTCGCTCTATTCTGGTCATCAGCGTCAGCAGCTCGCTCCTTCTTATCTTCAGTCATGGCCCTCATCATGCCTGCGACTTCGGTCCTGATCCAAATGCCATGATCGTTCACCATGCTCTGCTTTCTCCTCTCCAAAGGTTAATAGGCGTCATCTGTCGCTTGCCTTTTTTTGCGTCTTTAATGATACATCGTCGGTCAATATGTGTAAACTAATTGTATGGTTATCGGTACTACCCGTAGTGTGTAGTGCGTTATGGGACTAGGCATTGTCCGAGCACAGGGAGTGGCAGCCTCATTCTTCCCGTGCAACACACAAGGTACACATGTACAGCGCAGGTGGCAGGCAGGCGAGAGATGTTACCGTGTGGCGTGAGGTAGCCCGTTCGCGTCACTATAGAAGCGTCTGCCTATAACATTCACGACTAGCAAGACAACGAGGTGGGTGTGTGGTTATTTGAAACCTAGTTACGAGGACGCCCGCGGCAGGGTGGAAGTGTGGCAGAAGAAGGGCGGGCAAGGTGAGGCGTACGGGGGAGGGAGGGCCGGGAGATGAGCGTACGGGAGGAGAAGGAGGGGTAGACTAAGGGCGTAGCGGGGGGGGAGATGAGGGAAGGGCAAAGAGTGAGCGGTAAGGGAGGGGAGGGAGCGGAAGTAAGCGAGTATGGGGAGGGGCAATGGAGGGGGTGACGTTGCCAAGGTGACCTTGTTGCGTGATGATGCGGTGCTTTCGTAAATTGGTGAGGTTGGTGTAGGAGTAACCAGTGGAGTGTGGTGGGCTGCGCTCTACGTCGAGCTGTTGTCAGGGCCGAGACGAGGTCTTAGGGCAGAGATATTTAAGGGGCAAGGTCACGGGACTGGGGCTAGATATACATATACCGTGTTGTCTGATGCGGGAAAACACTTGATGTGTGTGAGGCCAGGGTGAATATATGGCGAAATGTTTTTAATATTACAGCTCTGATATCGTCTAACACGCCTTTCGCTGTGGCCGTGGATAAGCATCAGTGAAGTGTCTGGCAGAGATTGAAACGAAACTATTAGTTGTTTATGCTCATCTTTAGGGCATATACTATAAGTATATATATAGAGTAGAGAGAGAGAGGCAGCAGAGAGTAGATAGCGCGATATCTGCTGCGCATCTCGCTCCATGTCTGCTCCTTCCGGCGTGCTCGTCTTTTTGCAATATGCATTAAACCAGACCGGCTTTTTTATTTCGCAGTGTTTTCTCGCTATAACCAGATGCTGCCATGGAGACACAAATATTTGGACAACTTAAATGGCGAGCCCTCGAGCAAGCTGCAACGCCGTTTTTGGTCAGGAGGGTAGGGAGTAGCAGCTGGCATCTACGACGCGCGCGATAAGTGGAACAGAGCGTGATCAGGAGGTGCGCAGCGCTGGTCGGAGAGGAGACACCTTCCACGCCATCTTCTGCGTGGTTTTGCTCCTCGTGCTCTCCGGTTTCTCCGTGCTCATCTGTAATGGAGCGATGGGGTGGTGGGGTGTTGGTGGTGGGTGTGTCGGTCAGCGAGCAGCCACTAGCAGGACGAAGAGAGAACCGCGGCGGGATGCTAGCGGAAAAATGAAGCTTGCTCATCGGTCGCGGCGTTAAGCTACAGTTAGAGTGTGGGCGGCACATGATGGTCGCGAGTGAAAAGACATTGACGTAGAAGCGGGAGCCATGGAAAGAATAGCCAAGCTGGCGGCCATTCTTTATATATTTTATATAGCAATAATTATATATATATATATAACTGTTTTGTTCTTGTTTAATATATATATCGTGTGTAAATCAGAAAGAAAACGGTAACAGAGGCTCATGTTCTTGCTCTGTTGCTTATCTCTCTGTGTGACGCGACGTAAGCGTTATAATAATTTGAGTAGTGGTCGTTCTGTTTGTTCCTGCATAACTATCGTAGGCGCGTGCACGAATACCGGATTGAAATTTGTCGTGCTTATATATAATAGATAACTTCCGGGTGTGAGCCCCTATTAGATATATATATGTTAGTTTATTGGTTTTAATGTAAAAAAAAGAGGGTGAGTGAGAGTCTACTGGAGAAATCCTGGGCCCTTTAAAACAGTGGAGCGATTCAGTTCACTTCCCGACTAGGTGTGCTGGCTGTAGACTTTACAAACAGCGCAACCACAGCTAAGGATTATACGAAGATGAGCGTGGTCGGCGGTAACGCTTGCAGAGTGGAGGTTCGGCAGCGGCAGCACTGCGCCTTCGGTGGCCACACCTGCAGCGCTCGCGGACTCGGAAGGTCGGGGCATATCTATCTATCAAGGTTATGTCTCATTTTTCTATCCTATCTATCTATGCTTATGCTATCTACGCTCTATCTATTATCTATCTATCTATGCCTGTCTAATCTATCTATTTCTTATCTATCTTATCTATCTTGATCTAATCTATCTATCTATCTATGCTATGGCTTATCTACCATCTATGCTATCTGATACTATGCTATTTATCTATCTATCAGTGGCATATCTATCTATGCTATCTTGTATCTATCTATCTATCTATCTATCTAATGCTATCTATTCTAGGTTATGGCTAGTGTGGAGTGGGTGATCAAATAATACTGATCTAATCTATCTATTATCTACTCTATCTATCTATCTATCTATCTAGTCTATGCTTCTATGCTATCTATCTATCTATCTAGTCTATGCTTAGTCTATCTCTTATCTACTATATCTATTAATAGAGCTATCTAATCTATCGTATGCTATCTATCTAATCTAGTGCTATCTATATATATAATTTTTAATAGCTATCTATCTATCTATTGGCTATCCTATGCTCATCTATTATGCTATCTATCTATGCTATCTATCTTATCTATCTCATCGTGAGAGTATATACTATCTATCTATGGTAGTACTCATATGCTAGTTTTGATCATAATCTGTCTACATATAGTATATAATAGTATGTCTATACATTGCCATGAAAATGTGAACCTGTGACCGGCTTGACCTGTGGGGAAAGCATGTTCAAAATCAATTAGGGTTTCCACGCCGCCGGTGAAGGTCCACGCTGCTGGACCAGTTGAGAAGTTTTCGTGACTCTAACGAGTTTGCTAAAATATCCGAGAAGAAGGCAGCAGACCCAGCACACCCGCACACGGGCACACGCGAGCACGCACACGCAGCGGACACCGCACAACACGAGACAACACACGGACACACGGCGAGGGAGCACACACAGCGCGACACAAAACACACAGCGGCACACGCACACGGGCCACGCACGCAGCCGCACGCCGGCTACACACACACTTTGGGCAGCACACACACACACACACACACTGGCATACCGCATACACACAGCACCACACGACACACAACACGGCACGCACGCACACACACACGAGCACAAACACCAAAACGGCGGCGAAAACAATTACAGCCTTCGCTAGCACTACGTGCAGAGGGATATAAACCAATTACTGCGAAGGCGGGTTTGCCTACATTTTTCCAAGAATCAATTACTAGGTGCCCGCAGTGCGACCGTTTAGGTAGAAAACTGAGCGGGCGAGCGTCAAAAGCAAAAATAATTGTATTAAGCGAGTTTCGTATAAGCCACTTCAAGCATATTGGGTGGTGGAGGATTAACAAAGAACAAAATTATGGGATTACAAGTGGTGGTGAGAAAGAGATTATTGTGAGGTGAGGTGAGTTTATATGTACTAATTAGAACTTTGCGCTAGCGTTAAATGTTCATGCAAATAGAAGAATTACTGGCAAAGCTCAACCTGCCTCATTCATGGACTACTATTATATACAGTCGCAACCCCCGTATAGTATGAAATTATTTTCAGAGAGTCATTCTCTTCTCTCTACTCTTCTCCTTCCCTCTCACTCGTCTCTGCTTTCTGCTCTCTCTCACTCTCTTCTCTCTCTGCTCTCTCTCTCTCTCATATATATAGCATCGGTGTGGGCGTGCTCCTGATGGCTCTGTCTCACCCGCTAGCAGGCAAACGCTATACGGCACCACTAAATGTCGGCTGCCATGCTCGTTAGTTTTAGCCAAACCGCACGATCGCCGGTGAGCACCTGTCCACTAACGCAGAGATGGGGCCGGTGCTTTGCAACACTCCCGCCATCCGCTGCTCAGTTATTAAATAACAGACCTATAACTACATCAAGCTCTGGAAGGCATGCAATCATAGTGGTGCGACGGCATGCAAACATTGTGAGCACGGTGAGGATTAATAGGTAATCACGGGCGAGGGTACTAGTAGTTACTAAGCTCTGATTAG
>NW_014577390.1:15710-22438 GCF_000485595.1 Priapulus caudatus
TTCTCTCTCTCTCTTCCTCTTCTCTCTCTCTCTCTCTCTTCTCTCTCTCTCTTTCTCTTCTCTCCTCTCTCTCTCTCTCGCCTCTTCCGCTCTCTCGCCTCCTCTTCTCTCTGCTCTCGCTCTCTCTCCTCTCTCTCTCTCTCTCTTCACTCTCTCTCTCTCTGCTTCTCTCTTTTTCTCTCTGTCTTCTCGTGTAGACCCGGATGACACACACACACGCACGCATGCACCACGCACAAACACACACACACACACACACAAACATACACACCACCTACACACACAACACACACACACACACACACACACACACACACACACACACACACACACACACACACACCCTATCATAACACCAGCGTTTCCCGTTGTTAATGTGTACCTATGTAAACCAATAGGCATCCTCTCTACGCATCAGATCTCCCTCCATCTACCCACTAATTCTAACCGATCCGTCGTCCGTCAAACACCAGTGCCGCACATTCACACCCAGCGAGTGCCCCAAGTCTCGCATTCACCCATGAATTGCTATCAGAGACGGATTTCCGCCGGATGCATCCACTAAACGCCATTTTGGTGCGCCACTGGGTGACGCCGTAACCTTGACGACGGCCGCCAGACGCGCCGTGGTCACGTGACATCTTCACGCGACGCGATATATATACGTAGCTGCTGCTGAGAATGCAGGCCTATACATTGAATATGTATATACAATATATATATACAATATATATACAAGGTATAATATATACAATGCATAACAATGTATAAATTTTTCTCAGATACCTAGTGGCTTAAGGCCGCCGCACACCAGCCGATTTTTACAAACGATGAAGCGATGAAGCGATGAAGCGATGAAGCGATGAAGCGATGAAGCGATGAAGCGATGAAGCGATGAAGCGATGAAGCGATGAAGCGATGAAGCGATGTAGGTGTGCGCGTTCATTTGTAGACGATTTTATTTTTATCGGGTGATCGTTCCAAATCAAACATGTTTGATTTTGAACCGATGAGCCGATGAGCCGATGAGCCGATTTTAAGGCCCCCTCGCACACCTACATCGCTTCATCGCTTCATCGCTTCATCGTTTGTAAAATCGGCTGGTGTGCGGCGGCCTTAACATCGACACGCTGTAAAATACACAGATTTAGCTTGCGAATATTTACATACGGTTTAAAAGCGAAATACGTTTAAAGTTTGAAGGTTGGCGGTTGAATGGTGTTGAGTTATTTACCCGATGCGTGTCGGTGCACTATAGTGTGTCGCATACATTCCAAGTATACAGCATGTGGAAATATTTGCCGAGTTTGGTTTACCTGTTACGCAAAAATCTAAAAACAATAACTGTAGATCCGACGAGCAAATATTATCGTATGTGACGTAATGTGAATAATAGCTAATAGTCCGGGGAGTTGAGAGAAAGTTCATGGTAATAAACAATAATTGCGGTGGTAGGGTTAATTATGTTTGAATACATCTTGTAATCGTGCGGATATGGAAACCTGTATTTCTCGAAATTTATCGGCAATGTGGACTCGTGTGCGTGTGTGTGTGCGTGCGTGCGTGCGTGCGTACGTACGTGCGTGCGTGCGTGCGGGCGAGCGCGTGTGTGCGTACGCGTGTATGTGTGCGCGTGGGTACGTGTTCGTGCGTCTGTACGTGCGTTTGTGCGCGTGTGTGCGCGCGCGTGCGTGCGTGTGTGCATGTGCGCGCGCGTGTATGTGCGTGCGTGCGCGTGTGTGCGTGCGCACATGTGTGAGTGCGCGCGCGCGTGTATAAGAAATACAAGACAACACTATAACACACATTGATAGCTTACCTATCGTCATCGTCATCGTTGCTTGCTCCCGCCATCGGTAACACAGCTAGAGCCCTGCAGTAGCGGCAGCAGACGAAGCGAGCGTTCCTTGCGCGTGATGACAGACAACTATTACGAAGCTGCTTTTACTCGCGGGGCATCTCACAGCCTCCACGCGTTAGCTTCTCCTGCCTCCGTGAGTAATGTACAGCTTCACTACCGCAGCCATGCAGAGCTGCGCATATTCTCTGACATCCGTTGAGCGTACATGAGCGTACGTGTGTGCGTGTGTGTGTGTGTGTAGCAGTGAATATTGGTCAGGTAAAGCAGGGAATATTGGCCAGGTACAGCAGTGAATATTAGTCAGGTAAAGCAGGGAATATTTCTCTGGTAAAGCAGTGAATATTGGTCAAGTAAAGCGGTGAATATAACCCAAGTAAAGCAGTGAGTAGAGGTAAGGTAAAGCAATGAGTAATAGTTATTAGGTAAGTTTATAAGGTAGTTATTAGTGATAATCTAAAACTGATAATGAGCGGTCAATCAAATCGTTTCGATGAATTCATCTCCCTCCGAACATCCTCCCTTCGCTCGTCAGTCACCACTATACGGCACGGATACCCGCATACCGCAGACGATATAGCAATTTCCAAGATGGCTGCCAAAGACGCACCCGAGGATAAATCTACCGGCCTCCGTGTCGGCCTCGCCCTCGGGTTCTTCATGGCCGTCGCGGCTGGATTCCTCATGGTCACCGTGGGTTTTTCGCTCCTCTGGATCAGGTTCGCTAAGCCTTATTTGAGAACTGACGACTTTCTGGAGACGAAGTGTACGGTTATCCGGAGCCAGCTAGACGGAGAGTAAGTACTAACGTGCTAACCGGAGTTTTGTTCGTGTTAGGTTGTGATCATCCTCATTATTAATCGTCAACGTTGTCGTCGTCGTCATCGTGTCGATCGCTGCGTTAGCTTCCTTCTATTCTGGTCATCAGCGTCACAGCTCCTCCTTCTTATCTTCAAGGTCATGGCCCTCATCATCCTCCTTCTCCTTCCCAATGCCATGATCGTCACCATCTCTCTTTCTCCTCTCCAAAGTAATAGTCGTCACTTCGCTTCCTTTTTTCTCTTTAATATACATCGTCGTCAATAATGTGTAAACTATTGTTGGTTCGGTACTACCCGTAGTGTGTAGTACGTTATGACTAGCATGTCCGACCACAGATGGCGCCACATTCTTTCCCGTGCACACACACAGGCACAGTAGGTCTCAGGGGAGAGATAGTGAATATAGAAATAAGTTGTGGATATAGAGATCAGTTAACCCTAACCCTAACCCTAACCCTAATCCTAACCCTAACCCTAACTCTAACCCTAATCCTAACCCTAACCCTAACCCTATCCCTAATTCTAAAATAAAACAACATTAGCCAAAAATAATAAAAAATAAAATATATAAGAGACAAAATTAGCCAATCAGAGCCGTTCCCTAGCGGATCACTATCTTTCCCCTGTGCAAAATTTCACAGGTACACGTGCTGCACAAATCGATGTCAGCGTCTGCTGCGGTACCCGTGCGTGACTATAAGCGTCTCCTATAACATCACGACTACAAACACAACCGAGCGTGGTGCGGCGCGAGTGGAAGGAACCTGTACGAGGGACGAGCCGCACCTACGTGCAGTTCGAACGTAAGAAGGGCGGGAAGGTGAGCGTACGGGGGCGCGGAAATTTTTTTCCCACGAGAAGTTCCGGGACCCACCACAGCCATAGGGTGTTTGTGTAATAGATATGCGTGCGTTATATAAGGCGCGATCTAGGTTGTTAGTATAGTATAGTGTTAGGTTAGGGTCTAGGGTTAGGTTTAGGGTTAGGGTGTTAGGTTGTATAAATTTTGCGATTGTTTGCTTCGAGGTAGTCGAGTCGAGAGAATGGATGCAGCGCGGGTGCTACCTGTGCGCTGTGAATTTGGTTGGCGGTCCGGGGAACTCTCGGTGCTGGGAAAAAAATTTCGGCGTACGGCGGGAGGGAAGTCGTGAGGGAGAATGAGCGGTTACGGTGGGGAGAGGGGAGGGATGGGGAGGTGAGCGTACGAGGGGGGAGGGGGGGAGGGGAGATAAGGGCGTACGGGGGGCGAGATGAGGGATAAAAGGGAGGTGAGCGATGACGGGCAGAGAGCGGGACGGGCAGCGGAGGTAAGCGTATGTGGGAAGGGAATGGATGGGGTGCGTATCCAAGTGTGACTTGTTTTCGTGTGATGCGTGATTTTTCGGTAAATTGCTATTCGTTAGGAGTAACGTATGTTACAGCTTCCGCCTCACGTCGACTGTTGGTCAGCCGGACGAGTTCTTATGCAGAAGATTTAAGGTGCAGGTCACGGGGACTGTAGACACTATACCTGTTTCATTGATCTGTGAAACCCGATTAAGATTATTACCACGGTGAATAATGTGCGAATGTTTTAGTTAGTTCACTCTGATATCATCCGTAACACGCGTTTCGCGACGGTCCGTTGGATAAGCATCAGTGCAATTGGTCTGCAGAGATTGAAAACAAACATTACTGCTTATTGCTCATCTTTAGGCATATATAGTATAGAGAGGAGAGCAGCAGGGAGAGAGATGACGCGATTATCTGCTCGCATTCTCGCTCCAATGTCTTTCCTTCCGCGTACCTTCGTCTGTGGTTAGATCATTAACCAGAACCGCGTTTTTATTCGCGAGTGTTTCTTCGGCTATAACCAGAAATGCCTCAAGAGACACAACAATATTTTCGACAAACTAAAAGCGAGCCTCGAGCAAGCTGAACGCGTGTTGGTTCAGGAGGGTAAGTGGAGTACAGCTGCTCTTACAACGGCTCCGATAAGCGCGAACGAAGGTTATCAATGATCGCACGCCTGTCACGCTGCAAGGCACCTTCACGCCATTTCTGGCCGTGGTTTCTCCGTCCGTCTCTCCGGTTCTCCAGTTGTTATCTTGTATTGCATGGGCTTCCTATGCGTTTAGATGGATATGTGCCAGCTGCTTCGGCTAGCGGCCCACCATAGCAGCGGGAACCGGGCTGCGAATTGTACGGAAAATGAACTTGCTAGGGTCTCGATCGTTCACCTGCGGCCCTGAGGGACTATGGCGGCACATGATGGTCCTTTGCTCAAGACATTGAGTAGGCGGCCTTGAAAGATAGCCAATGCTGGGCGGCCATTCGTTTATATATTTTAGTATATAATAATTTATGTATATATATATAGTATATACTGTGTTTGTTGTGTTTAATTATTCTCGTGGTGTAAGATCGAAGAAGTTAAAGTATAGTAACAGTAGCGCATGTTTCTTGCTTGTCATTATCTCACTTGTGACTGTGAAGCGTAAACCTATAGCTCATAGCGTCGAGGACTTCTGTACGCCGATGCCTTACTATTCTGTTAAGAAGCAGAACAATATTTATCTTAAAATTCCTACCGTTTTATAAATGAAAGACTACGGACCCCTGTCTGACTGGAAAACAATAGTTATTGATCCCAATTGCCGCTTGTGATTGTATTGGTATGAGAGACGCGCCCTAGACTTTGCGAGCACCGCCATTCCGCGTAACGCTTATTGGAAATTGTTGATGACGTTTTGCTATACGCCGTGGTCGCAAATTTTTTTTCCCACTTGGAGGTTTCGGACCGACAGGTCGAGATAGTATTGTAATGAAATGTTGTTATATATAGGGTTGGATTATAGTTTATGTGTAGGGTCGGGTTACGTGTGTAGGGTTCGGTGTTGAGGTTAGGTTAGGGTTAGGGGATTGCTGTTACACTTAGCAAAAGTATACCCGTAACCAGCGAAATGTTCTGTCGTTTAAATTAAAGACTGCGCATGTAATGTGACAGGCAGATAAGTGTAATGAGTTCATGTAACTGAAAAGAAAACCACTGCAGCTGGTACAAGCAGGAAGCCGTGGCCGCAGCAGTTACTGGCCAGCTGGATACTGTTCGAGTACGGGTGCTACGTCAAAGCAGAGTGAGCAGGGCGGGAATCTGGCAGTTAGGGGGAATCTGCATAAGGCGGATCTGAGACGTAGACCAGTCTAGTTGGAGGAATAGATTTTTGGTTTGGAGGCCAGAACCGATCTGCCCAACGGGTGGTGATTCTGAATATGCTTCATCGCTCGTCGTCAAGAGGACGCAGTGTAATTGCCGTAGTGTGATGGTGGATGTGCTGTACGCCGACGTGCCAGTCTTATTGACGGAATTAGCATGTTTTTGTCGGAATTTTTGACTTAATACTAATACTTGAAACTTTTAAAAAAAGGAAAATTCTCGAGCGCGAGGAACCATCGTCCCAGGGGACGGGTGGGTGGGATTTCTGAATAGGTGGATTCAGTTAGCGAGTGATGGACAAATGCAGGCGAGGCGAGACAGAGTAACCAAACCACCACCACACACGACACGAGGATTAGGCCAAAATTATAGAGTATAGGATGTGTTGCGTTCGAGGAGGCGAGTAATATGGGGAGTGCGCTGACATTGGCTGTGGTCCGAGACACTCAGAGTCCTGGGGGGAAAAAAATGCGTGCGGTCGCGCGGGCTAGGTGGTCGCGCTTGAGAAGTCGGTGCAGGTGCCATAATGATAGTATATGGCTATTTGTGTTGTTGCGAATTAGTCAGTATATAGAACGTGCAGTTGGTATAGGGTGGCGGTGAGCGTTACGCATCGGACTGAGGTGTCGAATATGAAACAGTGGTATGCGCGCTAATGTCTAAACTAGAGAGTGTTGACGAACTGCTGCGGAGGGTGCACTAGACGGTGCCTGTGGGGCGGTGGGCATGCCTGTATAGTGATCGAGATCTTGGCGTGGGTACTGAGTATTATTTTTTGGAGTGATGTGTTTACAGTGGTTTGTTTATGGTCATATAATATTGTCTTTTTTATGGTCTAGTATTATCTCACTAG
>NW_014577390.1:22576-26879 GCF_000485595.1 Priapulus caudatus
CTGTCTTGAGAATGCAGGCCTAGACATTGAATATGTATATACAATATATATATCAATATATATACAAGGTATATATATACAATGATAACAATGTGATAATTTTTCTCAGATACCTAGGTGGGCTTAAGGCCGCCGCCACACCAGCGATTTTTACAAACGATGAAGCGATTTGAAGCGATGAAGCGATGAAGCCGATGTAGTGTGGCGCTTTCATTGTGAGACGATTTTATTTTATCGGGGTGATCGTTCGCAATCAAACATGTTTGATTTTGAACCGATTGAGCCGATGAAATGAGACTGAGGATTTTAAGGCCCCCTCAGACCTACACGTCGACTCTCATCGCTTCATCGCTCAGTCGCTCGATCGTTGTAATCTGGCTGCGTGCATGTGTGCGGCGCTTAACAATCGACACGCTGTAAAATACACAGATTTAGCTTTCGCGAAATTTACATACGGTTTAAAGCGAAATGCCGTTTAAGTTGAAGTGTGGCGGTTAATGGGTGTTGATGATTTTACCCATGAGTGTCGCGTGCACTACTAGTGCTGTCGCATACATTCCAGAGTATTCACAGCAGTGTGCGAAATATTGGCCGAGTGCTTTGGCTTTACTGTTACGCAAAAAATCTAAAACAATAACTGGTAGATCCGGACGAGCAAATATTATCGTATGTGACCGTATGGAATAATAGTAATATGTCGGGGAGTTCGAGAGAAAGTTCATGTAATTAAACAAGTAATTGCAGGTTGGTAGGGTTAAATTATGGTATTTGAATACATCTTGTAACTCGTGCGGATTATGGAAACCTGTAGTTTCTCGAAATTTACGGGCAATGGCGACTCGTGTGGCGTGGGTGGTGTGTGCGTGCGTGCGTGCGTGCGTTACGACGTGCGTTGCGTGCGTGCGGGCGAGCGATCTAAGTTGTGTGCGTACGCGTGGTATGGGGGCGTGGGTATCGTGTTCGTGCGTCTGTACGGCGTTTGTGCGCGTTGTGCGCAGCGCGTGGCTCGTAACGCTTTGTGCAGTCGTGCGGCGCGCGTGTATGTCGCCGTGCGTGCGCGGGTGTGCGTAGCGCACAGGGTGGTGAGTGCGCGCCGCTGTGATATAATAAATACAAGACAACACTATAACACAGCCTTGATAGCTTACTATCCGTCATCGTCAATCTTGTGCTTGCTCCCGCACGTAACAACAGTAGAGCCCTGCAGTGCGGCGGCAGACGATAGCGAGCGTTCCTTGCGCGTGATGACAGACAACTATTACGAAGCTGCGTTTACTTCGCGGGGCATCTCACAGCACTCACGCGTTATCTTTCTGCCTCGTGAGTAATATTACAGCTTCGCTACGCAGCCATTCAGAGCTGCGCATATTCTCTGACATCGTTGAGCGTACATGATGCGTACGTGTGTGCGTGTGATTGTGGTGTGTGTCGTGTGTTGTGGGTGTGTGTGTGTGTGTGTGCGTGCGTGCTGGTGTGTGTTGTGTGTGTCCTGGTGTGCGTGCTGTGCGTTGGCGTGCGCGTGTGGTTGTGTTGTGTGTGTGCTGTGTGTATGTGATGTGTGTGTGTATGTGTGTGTGTGGCGTATACCCGCGCGTGCTGTGGTGCGTGTGTGTGTTGTGTGTTTGTGTGTGCTGTGTGTGTGTGTGTGGGTGTTTGTATGTGGTGCGTGCGTCGCGGTGTGTGCGCTGTGTGTATTATACTGTAAGTAGATGTGTGTGACACACGCCTTCAGCTGCGGCGGCGGCGGCGGCTAGCTATATCTCAACATTTGTGACCGTGGCCGTGTTGTGCGTAGCATGCGATCTCGTGCGTCTACCTTCTCATCCTCTCACGAGACGAGATCCACGAAGAACACCATAGCGCGGTAACTGCCAACAGTTAGTTAAACGCCGGTGGCGTGGCGCACATCGGCAAGCTGCCGATGGAGGGCCGGCCGGGAGGGAGGGGGGGTAGACTGCGCATGCGTGCGTGGATGTGGTGTGTAAACCGATCGATGATAAGACACGACCTTGCCGAGAAAATCCAACGAACAGTCGCCTACAGCAAGGCAGAAGCGTGGCGAGGGGTCTCCTCCCGTGGGGGGAGAATGGGAGGGGAGGAGGGAGGAGGGCAGGAGGGAGGGGGAGGAAGGCAGGGAGGGGAGCGATGGAGGAATCTAGCGGCGACATGCCACCGTCACTGAACCGCACCCACGCTCAGCCACGGTAGCGTAATAGTTAAATAGTTGTTGTGTGATGGCGCGTATTGCTCTATCATTACCGTTCACGACGTAGCATGATGAAATGCCGGTTATTTGAGGCATTCACACGAGCAAAATTACGAGCAAAGAATACGGTATCTAAACAGATCCGGTTATTTCATGTAAATACGAGCTTCCCAGACCCGATAATTGCCGTGCTTTGAGAAATAGCCGGATTTCTGTACGCGCATCTTCCTCGTCTGTGAACGCTAAGTACCGGATGTTCTGGAAGCCGCGTATGTTTATGTGACTGGTCGCGCTCGAGCAGGTTCCAGTGTAACGCGAGTGGAACTGTCGGAGCGCGGACAGTCTATGTATTTTATCGGCAGTTGAGTGCGTCATTGCATTGTTTATTTGCATTGTCTGCGCTTGATTGTTTAAAGCAGCTCGCAGCTCGCAAATACCGTATTTCTGGAGCCGCGAATCAGCGTGTGAACGCTCGACCGCGTATTTGTCTCAGATACGGTATTTCGCAAATCTGGTATTTCAGAAATACGAGGTCTCGTGTGAACGAGGCTATTACTGCGCGCATGCATGCATACATGCAGACAAGTAGCCGGTTACGCACGCAGGCAGATACTTAACAGCTTTAATGAGCCGAGCAGAAATTAAAGTCGGTAGGGCCATGAGATCTTCCGCGCTCGCTCTCTCTTTCTCCTGTTATCTTACTCCCCCCTCTCTCTTTCTGTCTCTCTATTAATTTCGTTTGCTCTCCGTGTCTTCCTCGCACTCGCTTCCCTTTTCAATCACTCTCACACACATACACCAGTCAGACACACCGGCCATACACGTGTATGTGTACCTTAGGCGCGTTGTTAATTTTTTATAACGTTATGATGTTCGTGATTCCTAACCGATAAATGGTTTAACATAGACTGCACGACAGTTCGCCCCTGCTCCTTTAGCCAAAATGGCAGAAAATGGATTTGCAATAACTACTGCGTCGGAAATCCGACATACCCGATTTTTGGTCGGCCCACGTGCGCTTGTATCACTCGCAGGTTAACATAGTCATGCCATTGCAACGTGTTCAGTCTTGGATGTTGTGAATTGTCAAGTAGAATCACAGTAATCATCCGGACTAACGATATCCCTGGATGCAAAACGCAGAAATAACCGCGAATAATTCGTAGTGTTTACGGTAAAAATCAACATTCCGACTGCAAGATATCGGACATTAATTGCTGTCACGAAGAAAACAGCATGTTTATGCGAAACACGTGATAACCGCATGTTTCTACCAGTTGGTCGAATCAGTCACGAAGCGGGTGCTGCCTCCTGGTGTGCCAAGAGAGCTGCGCTTCCGTAATCCGTGAATGATGGGCGGTTTTATATCATATGTATCAGCCGACGGCTGACTGCGTCGCCAGTGACGGATGGCTCCGAAAACCTCGTGTAATAGAACGACAATCGACAATCTTTCTACTTCATGGATAGATTAAAATGATAGCGTGCGAGGACCGGTTCTCTGAAACAAAATTAGTTTTAACATTAGTCTTGTCATTGGCTTTTTTCTCTCATAGACTGTTGACAGACAGATGGTAAACTTACTCGCGCGCGAAAAGGTCACGAGAAGGTCATGCCACGCGCGCCTTTTGTTTCTGTTTTTGATAATGTTCTAATTTTGTTTTCGATCATAGACTTTCACTTTCCATTAGTTAAAGTTACGCTTGAAGAGTGGAATAGCAGCTAGTAGCGGTGGCGCTGGCAGCGGTGATTTCATCGCTAGTCACAGCAGGCAGGTGTTAATGACCAGGGGCCCGTTGTCAGAAACTTCGTAAAGTTACGATTAATTTTAAGACTAATGTGAATGTTAAGACTAATTTGTTTCTGAAAACGGCCCCTTGGGGCCGGTTTCACGATGCGTACTTAAGTATTTAATCATGATTAAATCACTAATCATGATTAACTTCCCGTACTTAAATTGAAGTGACTGTTTCACGAAGCGTAATTAACTTTAATCATGATTAAGTTAATCACAATATTTAATTCTACTCAGGAGCATGATTAAATCCACTAATCGTAATTATAGTTGCTAGTAAGTATAGTAGTATGTAGGTAGTA
>NW_014577390.1:26889-28061 GCF_000485595.1 Priapulus caudatus
AGAGAGAGAGAGAGAGAGAGGTAGGGAGGGAAGGGAGAGGGGAGGAGGCGGGGCGAGGGAGAGAGAGAGAGGGAGAGGGTGTAGTGGGATGAAGGGATGTACCCTGTATAGATAGAGGTGCTGGTGGTGGTGGGCTGGTGTTGTGTGTGTGTGTGTGTGTGTGTGTGTGTGTGTGTGTGTGTGCGTGCGTGCGTGCGTGCGTGCGTGCGTGCGTGCGCGTGTGTGAGCGTGTGTCGTCTCGAGAAAATGTGATGTGACGTAGGCATACAAAAGAAAAAGAAAAGCATGATAATATCTGTATTCTGTATATTACCTATACGTTATTATTTTGCACAATTTACAATTAATATACGTTCAAAGTTCGTAAATATATGTTACAGATGCAATAATTTACACAATCCATATGTATATATAACAATAATGTGTACAATTAATCTTTCAATAATCATCAAACGGTCGTATGTCGAACAATTTGGCCACGGTAAAATATCACGCTCCAACATTGGCTTAGTTAGCAAAACTTACATGGATTATTAACGTCATGAAGCTATGACGTCATGAGTAATACGCGGAAGCTACAGGAACATCGCGGGTGGGTATACGGATCACGTGATAAATGGATCCCAGACACGCTCGAAGTAACGAGGTTCGATCGATAGGGGGCCCGTTGTTAGTTTAATCTTTTGCAATAACCAGGAATTCTGTTGATAATACTAATTCAAACTATTGCCGGATTATTGCTTCGCATTTGCTTTGGTGCGAGGAAAAACTTCATACTTTTGACATATATCCAAGACAATCGACGGATTATCACGGAATCTCGCGATGGAAACGTTTTAAAAATGACGCATGAGTCAAAATACTCACGCGTAATATTTTCAGCGTTCGCCGCACACGTGAGTAAAATTACTCAAGGAATACGTGGTAATGCATAGCACGTGACTATGCATATAGCCAATACTGGGCGCACAATGATTTAAACGCATGCGCTGTGAGTACCAGTGTTGAGTAAATTTACTCAGCGCGCGCGCACACGTTGAGTAAAATGACGCATGCGTCAGATTACTCAACGAAAATCCGCCGCACACGTGAGTAAAATGACGCATGCGTCAGATTACTCAACGAAAATCCGCCGCACACGTGAGTAAAATGACTCATGCCTCTCTCTCTCT
>NW_014577390.1:29315-30527 GCF_000485595.1 Priapulus caudatus
TCTCTCTCTCTCTCTCTCTCTCTCTCTCTCTCTCTCACTCTAGTAACCAGCGCTGACTTGGTGATCGCTCAAAACCCGCAACGCGCTCGATTACAAATTCTCTAACAGCTGGTTCCTCATCATTAGTCGGATCTATCGGCTTCAGTGAGATAAGCTTCAGTTATTAGTGCATATACATGCTCGCAGATTCTACCCCTCCCTTTTCTCCAATCTCGTATAGAACTACCACTACAGCTCATAAGGTCTATGTCTCCCTGGGTACTGCCGGACACTGCGGCGGCTGCTGCTGTTGTTGTTGCTGCTACTAATGTTGATACTAACTGCTGTTATTGTTGCTGACATTATTGTTTGTTGATATTATTGATTGTTGTTATTGACAACAGCAGCCGCAGTGTGCGGCAGTACCCAGGGAGACATAGACCCTATCAGCACTACTACGGTGTTAAAGACCGCATCGCTCTCTTTATCTCACGACG
This sequence comes from Priapulus caudatus, assembly GCF_000485595.1. NCBI lineage: Eukaryota > Metazoa > Priapulida > Priapulimorpha > Priapulimorphida > Priapulidae > Priapulus > Priapulus caudatus. The sequence continues at coordinate 29,792 of NW_014577390.1, forward strand.
GGTGGCGACGGAAGCGGATTCGGATCCGTCGTTCTGCGATTCCTCCGCCGTCGTCGTCGTCGTTGTCGCTGCGTCGTCGTATTCCTCGTTGGGACTGCTGATGAAGGATGAATGGAACAGGTGCTTGAGAGCTGCTGGAAATCTGGACGTGTCGAAGTAGACGAGTCGCCTGACGCTAGGTGTCGCCTCTGTCGTGAACAGGTAGAGGTCTGGCGCCGGCGAGCCGATGTTGAAGTGTGAGAGGAAGCGCTCTTCAACCGGTGCTTCCGTGAACGGCAACGCCCCCTCGCGGTCGTCGCGGAAACCCGGGGGACGTCGGCCGGGCGACGAGCGGTGGTTGTCGGCGCGAGATGCAGGGCGGGAAGGCGGGCTGTCGTCGCCGTGCTGGTCTCTCGCATTCTGGCTTCTGTCGGATTGAGGTTTTATGTCTTGTTTTTTGACATCGAGGATGCTGCCATATTGGTTATTGTAGTATTGGTCTCTGTCATTTTGTTTTCTGCTAACTTGCACACCGTGATATTGCTTTCTACCATATTGATTTCTGTCATATTGATTTCCGCCATCTTGATTCCTGTCATCTTGATATCTGTCATATTGATTTCTGTCATATTGATTTCTGTCATCGTGATTTCTGTCATCTTGATTTTTGTCACCTTGATCTCTGTCATCTTGATTTCTGTCATATTGATTTCTGTCATATTGATTTCCGCCATCTTGATTCCTGTCATCTTGATTT
>NW_014577390.1:30537-32813 GCF_000485595.1 Priapulus caudatus
TCTCTGTCATCTTGATTTCTGTCATATTGATTTCTGTCATATTGATTTCCGCCATCTTGATTCCTGTCATCTTGATTTCTGTCATATTGATTTCTGTCATATTGATTTCTGTCATATTGATTTCTGTCATCTTGATTCCTGTCATCTTGATTTCTGTCATATCGATTTCTGTCATCTTGATATCTGTCATCTTGATTCCTGTCATCTTGATTCCTGTCATCTTGATTTCCGCCATCTTGATTTCTGTTCTCTTGATTTCTGTCATATTGATTTCCGCCATCTTGATTTCTGTCATATTGATTCCTGTCATATTGATTCCTGTCATATTGATTTCTGTCATATTGATTCCTGTCATATTGATTTCTGTCATCTTGATTTCTGTCATCGTGATTTCTGTCATCTTGATTTTTGTCATCTTGATCTCTGTCATCTTGATATCTGTCATCTTGATTTCTGTCATATCGATATCTGTCATATTGATTCCTGTCATATTGATTCCTGTCATATTGATTTCTGTCATATTGATTCCTGTCATATTGGCTTCTCTTTTCTTGGTGTCTGTCGCGTTGAATTCTGTCGTCATGGTTTCGATTTTGGCTAAAGTCGTCACTAGTAGGTCTGGACCGCCCCTCCCGCGCACGACTGCTGCTGTGCTCGTACCTCCTGCGATCGTGCGGAGCGGGATTCCGCGGTCCTGCCTTCCGTACAGACAGAGACGGTAGGTTGGCGACCCGGTTACCACGCTCCGGTGATGCTCGCCTGTCGTGATGGCGCGTGACGTCAGAGGATGGTCTGTTGTGGTCAGGGTGCATGCGTCTGTCGTAGTAACGACGAGTGGGTCCGTGAGGTGGGTCCGCGCGTCTGTGCGTCGCACGACGGGGTGACGAAGATCGGTAAGCAGCTCTCTGTCCTCCACCATCATAATTAGTATCGTCATCATCATCAGCAGCAGCAGCAGCAGCATCCTCGCTGCTCGCTCTGCTACGGCGGGATGCTGCTTCTATACGCCGTCGCCTAGCAACCAGCTTCCTGCGTCTGCGCTGCTTCGCACCCTGGCTGCTTCCCTCTCCATCCGCCACACGCTGTTCCCCGGCAACACCAGCGGTCCGTCGTCTGCCATTACGTGACGTCGCCGCCCCATTACGTGACGTCATCGCCGCGTTACGTGACGTCGCCGCCGCATCACGTGACGTCACCGCCGAATCGCGTGACGTCACCGCCGAATCACGTGACGTCATCGCCGCATCACGTGACGTCATCGCCGCATCACGTGACGTCGCCGCCGCATTACGTGACGTCACCGCCGTCTCGTCGCGCGGCGCATGGTCGGCTGCTACGGGTTTGCCATCCTGCAGGTAGAAGTGCATTTCGCCGTCGTTTCCCAGCGACGGATCGACGATGTCCTCCAGCGGATGTTTCTCGCTGATGAAGTTACTGATGAAGTGGTTGAGGGCCTTGTCGACGATGGCTCCTGCGTTGCTACCCGCCGGCAGTTGCCCGTTGAAGTCGTGCAGGCCCTCGACGAACGCGTCGCTCGCCGACTGATTCTCGAAGGTCGAACCAAATATGCGATTGAGAATAGGTGCGGCGATGGCCTGGGGGTCGTCGTGGCGTGATGGACGGTTGTCGTGGCGCGACAGGCGCGGTAGGGGGTCGCTGTGACGTGGCACTACGGGCGGGGGGTCGTTACGGCGCGACAGGCGCGGTAGGGGGTCGCTGTGACGTGACACTACGGGCGGGGGGTCGCTACGACGTAACACTACGGGCGGGGGGTCGCTACGACGTGACACTACGGGCAGGGGGTCGCTACGACGTGACACTACGGGCAGGGGGTCGCTACGACGTGACACTACAGGCGGGTCGTCCGGACGTGGCACGCGGGCCACGGAATAGTCAAGGCGTGAGTTAAACTCCGGAGGATAGCGATAGCGCGACACAAAGGGTGGAGAGTCCTGTACGTTCGACTCAGGAGTCTGTGGCTGGGGGTCGGCTTCGGGCGATTTGAAAGGTGCGGCATATATATCGAGAGCCGTAAGCAGCGGGACAGACTGTGTAACGGGCGTCTGTAGCTGCAGCATGTGGCCGTAGCGCGAGCCGACAGGCAGGGCAGCGCGACGAGTCTCCTCCACGGAAAGTTGTTTATCATAATCCTTTCTTTCGTACGTGTACGGTGTCGTAGGACGATGCTGCGGGGAAGGTCGCGGGGAAGGTCGCGAGGAAGGTCGCGGGGAAGGTCGCGGGGAAGGTCGCGGGGAAGGTCGCGAGGAAGGTCGCGC
>NW_014577390.1:33278-36566 GCF_000485595.1 Priapulus caudatus
GATACGGCACCGGAAGCAGCAGCAGCTGTAGCAGCAGCGGGATGCATCCCGTAAATGGCGGGATAGTAACCCGAGGATACGGCACCGGAAGCAGCAGCAGCTGTAGCAGCAGCGGGATGCATCCCGAAATTCTCGCCGATGCTGCGTTTCGATCTGCGTCGGCTGTAGTCGTGGGTAGTCGTCGTCGGCGTCGGTCGGCTGTAGTCGTGGGTAGTTGTCGTCGGCGTCGGTCGGCTGTAGTCGTGGGTAGTCGTCGTCGGCGTCGGTCGGTGACTCTGTCGCGATGCGTCGCTATTCGCGTTCGTCCACTGTTCGTAGAGCGCGTCTAGCTGCTGATTGTCTTCCGTCGACGATAGATCCACTGCCGACTGAAACCCAGGAAACTGGCGGGACAGCCCGACGACGAGTGCATCCGGGTTCAAAAATCCCCCTAAAAAATTCCCTCCCCCGCCTGCCGCACCCGCTCCCGCGGTGGCAGCAGCTAGCGACCTAGTGGTGTGGTGTGAGGGTCGCGGGGAGGCGGCCGTAGAAGCGCTAGGGGTGAGCAACTGATCGTAAAGCCTCGATAACTCAGCGATGGACGAACTCGGAGGCAACGGTTCGCGTCCGGTTTTACTGCCGGATCTGGACCCAGGCGACCACGCCGCAACATCGTGGCTTTGCCTGAAAGTCCTCGCCGAGGTTCCAGCGGAGTTGGCATGAAGCCAAGTTCTGTACATCCGCGACAAAGATGGCTTCCGGCCGTCGTTTCTCGTCGTCGCCGTCACAGCCGACGCACGTGTGTTGTCGCTCTTGTCGGAGCGGCGGGGTGCTTGCGGGTAGATCTCTCTGTTGGCGACGGTCCATTCCTGATAAGCGCGCAGGAGTCCGTGTAAGTCCCCCGGCTTCAGCGTGTAGTGTGCGCCTCCCTCGGCGATCGACGTTATCACGTCCTCCCCGCCAGACGGAGCCACCTCGTGTGCCGACGGATGTTCGCCTGTCGCCAGACGACGCGGTACGATCGTCGACTGCGCGTGAATGTCGCTGTCCTGAATGAGGACGACGGGTTGTCGCACAATAGTCACGTTGGTCGGCGGCAAAACATCTGTCGTGTAGTAGGTGTACCGGCGGGGGGCGCCACCAGCAGCGCTCGCCGTCACCGTGCGATTATCAAATAGCGAGTAGTAAGGTCGGTGCCGCGAGTTCTTATCCGTCAGCGCCTTTGTAGTTTCCGGTCTCGCCACACGATGGCGCTGCTGCTGCTGCGCGAGGTCATCAGCCGATGACGTGTACATATGTATGGCTAGCGATGACGTCTGCTTCGGCGGTGAGAAAACAGCGATTGCCGGACGAACGCTGTCTTCGTAGCTCGGCGTCGGTGGTGCTGAAAAGGCTTTACCGTAATAGCCCGCTGGTGTGCTTATAGGACTGTCTTCATACTCGGTAGGTGGCGTGCCGGAGTCCGCTACACTCTTGTTTTTTAGCCGGAAGGACTGCATGGTGGGAACGGCTTCATCCACACCGTGTTGCGAATACGCGGTGACGTCACCCGCGTTCGAATTCCTTTCGGCAATGCCTAAAGTGGCCCGGTTTGTTTTGCTCAAAATGGTCTCTACCCCGGAACTACTAGAACGATAATGAGCGGTAGGCTTGTAGATATCAGTGTGTGTCGCGTCTCTCGTCGTGTGTGAATCTACGGGGTGATTATGCGCCGGATAACGACCGTGACTCCATTCGTGCGACACGTCCGCTCCCGAGTTACTCTCCTCTTCTAACCTGACGTTGGCCGGCCGAGCGTTGAATAGCTCCTGAACGCTCGCTCCGTCGATGATATGCCGCGGTCGGTTGTGCGACGACGTCGTCGCTGCGTCCGCTGCCGTCACGGGGGCGCTGCTGTCGTCGGACGTCGATAAAAGATTCTCGAGGAATTGCTTGTTGAATGTTATCGATACATCTTCGTTTCTGCCGTTTCTGATACTGATCACTGACCGACGGTCGGGATCCGTCGACTGCGCGACCACGTCCGCCGTCGCGTCGTCGGCAGCCGACGGACGGTTGACGTTACGCCTCGGCGGTGCGTGGTTCGTGTCGTCACTCGCGCCGTAGAAAGCCAGTCGTTGTTCGCCGCGACCCTTCGGCAACGTTGCTCGTCCCGGCGCGACGCGATCGAAGCTCCTCTGCCGCCGGGTGGCGCCACTGTTGCGCGCATATCTCTGCGCAGCACCGTCTAGCGTCCGCTGTACTCCCGCCGTGCCGACGCCGCCTCTCGCCCGGCTGTTTTGATTGCGTCGGCCCTGCTGATGGTTGAGGAAGAATCTGCGTTGTTGACCGCCACCGCTTCGGATTGTCCGCTGACCGCCCCGTCGGTCGGTCTTCTGTGGTTTCCGACGCTTCTGCAGTCCGCTGGTCCGCCGCGAGGGCTGAGCGAAATGTCTGGCAGGTTGTCCTCGTGTTTGTCTGGTGAAAGGTTGACCAATCTGTCTGGCAGGCTGACTTCCTGTTTGTCTGGTGAAAGGTTGACCAATCTGTCTGGCAGGCTGACTTCGTTTAAAGAACTCTGATTTAATCGATGCTAATATTGCACCTCTTAAATAATCTGAAAAATGAAAGGATTAAACATCAATATCTCGAAAAAGTTATCTTATCACTTGTTTGAGTGCAATTTTTTGGGAGGTCACTCTGTACATGACATTCATTTGTTATAGGCCAACCAGGTGACGTGCTGTAAGTTGTAAACAGCCGGCGGTCGGTACCAGGAAACAATACACACAGAAACTAGCCAATACAGTCTTATATAATAAACCTGATGAGACCCGATGCCCTGATGACCGATATCCGGATAATCGATAGCCGATATCCTGATACGCGATACGATACCGGATACTAAGAACGACGCGTTTCACAAGAAAGCTACGATCGTAAGAACTTCTCGTAAGACGATTCGCCGACAGTCACGAGGTCCCTGCGAAGTTACACGGCAGACCTGTGGCGGAGTGCCCGGCGGTCACGCACGCAGACGGCTTCACGGCCCCACATACGCGCGGCGGGTTGGACGGCGCTAACAATGCATGTCCACGACTATGCCAGTAATCAGTACGGGCAGGATTGTTTTGTTTTAAATCATTTGTGTCCAAAATCATCAATGTTTCCATCGGGGCAACCTGTCGCTCGTGCGAATCTCGGCCATGTGGTTCGAATTCCACTCGAATTGATTTTTGGGCATCACGGTGAGGTCAGGTGTGAGCGTGTGGTATGTATGTTGTGGTGTGTGTGTGTGGTGTGTGTGTGTTGTGTGGGTGTGTGTGTGTC
>NW_014577390.1:37309-40318 GCF_000485595.1 Priapulus caudatus
CTGTTTGTTGGTGAACAGGGTTGCACAATCTGTATCTGGCCATGCGCTGACTTCCTGTCCTGTCTTCGAGTGCAGGATTGACCAGAGTCCTGATCTCTGGCAGGCTGCGCCTGACCTTGACCGGTGACCTTCACGTGTTGTGCGGCGCTGTGGAACACTAACCCCAGCAGCTCATAACGTGGCAAAGCGTCTATCACTCCCCGCACCGACCGTCTCTCTCGATCGCGTTCGCTGTCCGGCATCGGTAACCGGTGGGCGCCCCGCCTCGCCGTCGTTCGGGGAGAGTCCTGCCTGAGAGCGAGCAGGGCGTTCCGGTCGCCAGCATCTCCCGTCACGTTGCTAATGCGGGTCTGTCTGTTCCGTCGCGGCGCGACGGACGCACGGACCGGGTCACGTGTTATTCGGACGACAGGCGGACGACGACACATGCGGACGTCCGAGTACGGCTGCTGTCCCGGCTTGCAAGACACGCGAGTTGAATTCCCTGAAGCCGCCTGGGGCGCCGCTGGTAGAGGATATTGGAGCTGGGTCGGAGCGGTATGTTTTTGAAGGTCGAGGAGTCTAACCGAACACTAGCGCGAAACCGTCCGTTTTCGTTTGGTCCTCGCTCCGCGCGCCAGCAGTGCGACAGTTATAGTTTAACGAAAGCTCGTGATTTCTACTAGCTGCTTTAATTGTTGTTGTTGTTGTTGTTGTTAGTGCGCTAATTTTGCTGCTATCAGTCGCATGGATATTATGGTTGTTTTTCGTCATTGTAGCGTCGGCATCGAGGAAGCCACGTGATTACCGCCTGGCCGTCATTCACATTCTACTATGTTCGTTTCGCGCCGCGAGTGAGAATTCCGTCTCGTCTTTCTCCTGAGCTGCTCTTATGTTATTATAGGGAAAAATCCGTGCTTAGGCAAGAGACAGTGCGTCTGTATTAGCGGCAGCAGAGCGTGACGTCAATGCCCACTTGGAGTTCCCGATCGCCGTCTTTCCTCGCAGCCTCCTCTCACGGTACGCTCCAGAAGTACCGTTTCCCAGGCGGAAACGCTAGGCGGAATGCTCGCTCACGCGCATTCCCGGATGTCGCCGTAACTTGACGACGTGCCTTCGGCGATGCTGCCTGGACATCTAACGGTCTTCCGCCAACGCGTCTGCGAGTTTGATGAGTCGTTCGCCCCGGGTGCGACGTTTGATCTGCGTGCGTGCGTGCGTGCGTGCGTGCGTGCATGCATACGTGCGTGCGTGCGTGCATGCGTGCGTGCGTGCATGCTAATTGCTTTTTGTTGTTCGTTGTCGTTCGCTGAGCTTTTTTGCCGCGAGCCAGCAAGCCGTCACGCCAAGACCCGACAAGCAAGGTCGCAAATGGGCAATGTCGTTAACAACCATGACGAGTGACAGCTGTCTACTGCAAAACTGCAGCATTTCACTTCCACACCACTCTTCCTGTTGTCTCAGATTTCACGTTAAACAGGGCATGCACGTGATCTTCACGCTAGTTCACTTAGTGGAACTTTGTCTGCCTTGGATAGTTCATCTTCAAAGCAATCGTTGTTGCGAGCCATCGTCGCCTGTTGGTACAACACACGCGCGTACAGACACGCACGCACGCACGCACGCACGCACGCACGCACGCACGCACGCACGCACGCACGCACGCACGCACATTTACTCTTCCAATGTGTTTCACACCTTGTGTTATCTTTATCACACGAACACCTCTCAGCATAATTTTGACAGCATAGAACTGCCGTATGAACTCGAGAATATAAATGTTGCTCCCATATAATTATCAATTATAATCACTAAATCTCAATTATATTGTAACCTTGTTGTTATTCGGTCAAGGTATGGGAACGGGAGCGGGCGTTAGGTAAGGAGTAACAATTGCGTAAGACGTAAAGACGTGTATGCAAACTTTCACCCATCAAATTCTAGCAGGGCTTAATCTGCGCTTGAGTAGTATTTATTCAAAACGATAATCGCTTTCGACACGTGTCAAGTCCTTAATATTTAACAAAGCTCCGATTAAGCACATAGACGTGTATGCGGGGCTTCTATAGCTGGAAGGTGAGTGATTTTATCAGTGGCAAATGTTTGTTCCACGCGAAAGCTTTTAGTGTTGCTTTCTAAATATAGACAGTTTGTTTGAAAAAAACACATACATACACACACACGCGCGTGCGCGCGCACACACACACACACACACACACACACACACACACACTCGCGCGCACACTGCGGAAGGTCGCGGGGAAGGTCGCGGGGAAGGTCGCGGGGAAGGTCGCGGGGAAGGTCGCAGGGAAGGTCGCGGGGAAGCTCGCAGGGAAGGTCGCGGGGAAGCCCACGCGTGCTTGTCCACGTGACTCATCAATTCGTTTCCGTACTCGTACGGCTTTTGGAAGTAGTCTGGTCGCGTCCACGGCGGTACCACTGTGCGACGTTGCGTCGCCTGGCCGACCGAGGAAGATCGTTTGCGAGAGACGGGATGCGGGATGTTGAATGAGAAACCAGCCGGCGTCATTCCCACCTCGATCGTCATGACGCTGCGCTGAGGAGCGGGGAGCGAGCGCTGCTGCTGCCTCCACGGTGCGTATTCCATCGCCACGGGACGTCGCGCCGTGGAGTAGTAACCCGGCGATACGTCACCGGAAGTAGCAGGAGAAGCGGGATAGTAACCCGGCGATACGTCACCGGAAGTAGCAGCGGCGGCGGGATGCATTCCGTAAGCGGCGGGATAGTAACCCGAGGATACGGCACCGGAAGCAGCAGCAGCTGTAGCAGCAGCGGGATGCATCCCGTAAATGGCGGGATAGTAACCCGAGGATACGGCACCGGAAGCAGCAGCAGCTGTAGCAGCAGCGGGATGCATCCCGTAAATGGCGGGATAGTAACCCGAGGATACGGCACCGGAAGCAGCAGCAGCTGTAGCAGCAGCGGGATGCATCCCGTAAATGGCGGGATAGTAACCCGAGGATACGGCACCGGAAGCAGCAGCAGCTGTAGCAGCAGCGGGATGCATCC
>NW_014577390.1:42850-66668 GCF_000485595.1 Priapulus caudatus
TGTCTGGTGAAAGGTTGACCAATCTGTCTGGCAGGCTGACTTCCTGTTTGTCTGGTGAAAGGTTGACCAATCTGTCTGGCAGGCTGACTTCCTGTCTGTCTGGTGGCAGGTTGACCAATCTGTCTGGCAGGCTGCCCTGACCTTGACGGTGACCTCCACGTGTTGTTGCGGGCTCCTGTGGGAACACTAACCAGCAGCTTCATACGTGGCAAGCGTCTGTCACTCCCGACCGACGTCTCTCTCGATCGCGTCGCGTCGGCATGGTAACCCGTGGGCGCCCGCTCGCCGTCGTTCGGGGAGAGTCTGCCCTTGAGAGCGAGCAGGGCGTGTCGCAGCTTCACCGTCACGTTGCTATGCGGTTGTTGTCGTGCGACGCCGACGGACGCACGGCGGGTCACGTTATTCCCGACGACAGGCGGACGACGACACATGCCGACGTCGGTACGCTGCTGTCCCGGCTTGCAAGCACCACGCGACGTCTGGAATCTCCTGAAGCCCGCCTGGGGGCGCTGGTAAGAGGATATTGGAGTGGGGTCGGAGCGGATGTTGAAGGTACGAGGAGCTCTACCGAACACTAGCGGAAACCGTCCGTTTCGTTTGGTCCTCGCTCCCGCGCGCACAGCAGTGCCGACGTTATATTTAACGAAAGCTCGATTTCTACTAGCTGCTTTATTGTTGTTGTTGTTGTTGTTGTTGTTGCTAATTTTGCTGCTATCGTCGCCATGATTATTATGGTTGTTTTCGTCATTGTAAGCGTCGGCATCGACGGAAGCCACGTGATTACCGGCCTGGCCGTCATTCACATATCTACTATGTCGTTTGCGCGCGAGTGAGAATCCGTCCGTCTTTTCTCTGAGCTGCTCTATGTAGTTATAGGAAAATCCGTGCTTAGCAAGAGACAGTGCGTCTGCTATTACAGCGGCAGCAGAGCGTGACGTCATACCACTGGAGTTCCCATCCGCGTCTTTCCTCGCAGCCTCCCTCACGTACGCTCCAAAGTACCGTTTCCCAGACTGCGGGAACGCTAGCGGAAGCTCGCTCACGCGCATTCCCGGATGTCGCCGTAACGTTGACGACGTGCCGTCGGCGATGCTGCTGACATCTAACGGCGTCGCGAGTGATGAGTCGTCGCTGCGAGTGATCGCGTCAAGCAGCTCCGACCGCCGCCGGCTGCTTTCGTCTGCACTTTCTCCGACTTTTTTCTGCACATGCTCCCCGGCGTGTCGCATTAGCAGTGCCGACGCATGCGGAACTGTCGGTGAGAGTCGCCGTCGGTCGCTTTCATCTGTGAGTCGCTGCCGATAAGTGTAGAATTCGTCGAGCAGCGACCACGCACCGCGTCTGCTGTACGCCGACTGGTTCAGCGGCCGGCGCAGCGGCGACGTCGTTCGCGTGACGTCATTGCGCATGGTCACCTTCAACGATAAAATAGTCGACTGGTTTAGTAACAAAGTACGGTACTTCGTGCTTTCTATGCTGTCGTACGCGTTGTTACGTGTTCCGCTACCTATAGTTACTTACTACGTGCTTTCGTTAACTAGGATAAAATTAATTGGTTTAAATTTAAATTTAGGTGATCAACAACGACGTAATAAACAATTGCAGTACAATCATGTGCGCTAATGGGGTGGTTATATCATTGAAACGATCATATAGAAAACTCACATGGAAAACCAAAATAGAAAACCCACAAGGAAAACCAACATGGGAAACTCACATGGAAATCTCACGTGGAAAACCCACAAGGAAACCCAACATGAAAAACCAACATGGGAAACCAACATGGAAATCCAACATATAAAATGGAAAATTTCTAGCTCCGTGCGTTTGCCGCCGGTTGACAACTTACCGCGACTGAAGCGAAGCCTGCCATGGTAACGACGACTAGCAACAGAGAGATGCTGGCAAACCGCATCCAGCAAGCTGATGAATGTAGCATCCAGCCGTGATGCGCGCGGGGCCGCAGCTGCGCATGCGCAGACATCATAACATCGACACGGTGCGCGAGTGAATACCGGCGCAGTTATTGTAGCAGTTCACTGAAAGTCGTTCTCTATTCCTCTCTCTCTCTCTCTCTCTCTCTCTCTCTCTCTCTCTCTCTCTCTCTCTCTCTCTCTCTCTCTCTCTCTCTCTCTATCTCTATCTCTATCTATCTCTCTCTCTCCTTCTATCTCTCTGGATAAACCTCCTTTCTTAAAGATATTGCGCTCACACTGAGCTTCCCTGTCTGTGTCAATAAGCTGTGTCGGCGAGTATCTTCAGTGATGAAAGGGTTGAACCTCTTCTCCGACTGATCTTCTCGAGTTTTCACTCGCACTGCGATTTCTTCTGCGCGTTTTCGCACTAATCGCTGACATGTGTCTCACTTCACTTCACTTCACTTCACATATTCAAATCAGCTCTAGACTTCACTTTACACTTCACGTTCACTTCACTTCACCTTCACATCCACTCTCCGTGTGCTACCGCTATCGACAGATGTCGGTCGACTGCTACTTGCTAACTAGCACTGCCGTTAAGACTAAGCCAGTTAACAGCAAACCGTTGAAGCGAGCGTTGAAGGTAATGAGGATCGAGTACACACTAATGACCACGCTCCATGACTATACGACTGGTGTCGCTCATTCTTAAGGCGGTTGACCCTGTCGCGGAAGTCATGTAGTGTCGTTAGCAGTATATCGGAAATCTTCAGGTGAAAGACCTTTTGCTTTTATGATTGTTGGGAGTAACTATAGTTACCGCGCTCGAACCGCTTACCCTTCTCTCTTGTGTGTGTGTTGTGTGTGTGTGTGTGTGTGTGTGTGTGTGTGGTGTGTGTTGTAGTGTGTGTGTGTCTGCGCGCGCCGTGCGCGGTTTACGGAGTCAATGTGTTGCGTGCGTGCGTTCCGTGCGTGGCGGCGTGCTGCGTGCGTCGTGCGTGCATGCATACGTCGTGCGTGCGTGCGATGCGTGCGTGCGTGCATCTAATTGGCTTTTTGTTGTTCGTTAGTCGTTCGCTGAGCTTTTTGCCTGCGAAGCCAGCAAGCCGTTAGGGCCAAGACTCCCGACAAAGCAGGTCGCAAAGGGCAATGTCGTTAACAATCCATGACCGAGTGACAGCTGTCTACTGCAAAACTGCAGCATTTCACTTCCACACAACTCTTTCCTGTTGTCTCAGATTTCAGCGTTAAACGCGCATGCACGTGATCTTCACGCTAGTTCACAGATTAGTCGGGAACTTTGTGCTGCCTTGGATAGTTTCATCTCAAAGCAAATTCGTTGTTGCGAGCCATCGTCGCCTTGTTGGTACAAACACACGCGCGTACAGACACGGCACGCACGGCACGGATGCACGGCACGCAGCACGCAACGCACCACGGCAACGCAACCACACGGTGGCAACAGCCACAGCACATTTACTCTTCCATATGTGTTCAGCGACCTTGTGTTAGTCTTTATCACACGAACACCTCGGCTCTCAGGCATAATTTGACAGCTAGAATGCGTATGAACTCGAAGAAGATAAATGTTGCTCCCATCATAATTATCATTATATCACCAAATCTCAATTATATTGTAACCGTTGTTGTTATTCGGTCAAGGTATTGGACGGGAGCGGGCGTTAGGTAAGCGATAACAATTGCGTAAAAAATAAAGACGTTGTATGCAAACTTTCACGGGCCATAAATTCAGGCAGGGCTTAATGTGCGCTTCGATAGTAAATTTATGTCAAAACGATAATCGATTTCGACACGTGTCAAGTCCTTCATAATTTAACAAGAGCTCGCGATTAACATAGACTGGTAGCGGGGCTTCTATATGCTGGAAGGTGAGTGATTTAGTCAGTGCAAATGTGTTGTTTCCACGGCGAAAGCTTTTAGTGTTGCTTCCTATATAGATCAGTTTGTTTTGAAAAAACACATACATACACACACAAGTCGCGGCGCCCGACGCGCGTGCGCGCGCAACACACACACACACACACAACACACACTACACCAACACTCGCGCGCGCACAGCACCCACACACACACCACACACACACCCCACACGACACACACACAACACCACTTACGCCCACACTACACCAGTCACATGCACGCGGCGGCAAGCGCGCGCACGCGACTGCACGCACGAGGCCACGCACGCAGGCACTACCCGATACGCCGAGCCTCTCTATAAACTGCCAGTAAGGTAGTGAGTTTCCCAGTGAAACGAGAAGAAGGCGCTACGTGGCTGACATTAGGCAGGGCAGTGAGATCAAATGCAGGTAAGCATCATAGCTAGTCAGTCAAGCTACGAGCTGGTATATAGTAGACATGCATGCATGTAAAAGTGACATAAAATATATTGAGAAACTTCTTTAAAAAATGATCGCAACAAGCGTGTGCAGTGACTTCGATTAAATCATAGTTAGTGGCTATGAGCCGCCTTATTCTGAAAGAAATTCAAATTCTTTCAAATACATGGGTGCGTACTTAGTGACAACGCTGCTATATGTCTCGCGCGTGGGAGCTCAAATTCTCTCCTCTCCTCTCCTCTCCTCTCTCTCTCGCATCCGCGCGTGCTCTCTCTCTTCTCTCTCTCTACTTTCTCTCTCTCTTTCCTCTCATCTCTCTCTCTCGGTCACAGCCTCTCTTTCTCGGGTCTTTCTCCTCTTTCTCTATCTCTCTCGATCTCATCTCTCATCTCTCATCTACATCTATCTCTCTCTCGTTCTCTCTCGCTCCTTCTCTCTCTCGTCCTCTCGAGTCATCGTCTCCTCTCTCGTCTCTCATTCGTCTTCTCTTCTCTCTCTCTCTCGCTCTCGCTCGCTCGCTTTCTCACTTTCTCTCTCTCTCTCTCTCGTTCTCGCTCTCTCTTTCTCCCTCTCTATCCCTTTCTCTCTCGCGCGCGCGCTCGCGCTTCTCTCCCTCTCACTCTCTCATTAAGTCAATCAGATAACTAGGACCATGTCAGTTTTTAATATTACCGATGCCAAGCATTTGTACATTTTTACCCGGACTGTCTAAAGGATAACATGGAACTGCATCATGTCTACTATCCGAACGAAGGGCCCGTTGGGGCGCGTTACTACGGTAAAACTATGCTCGGCTGCCTTGAAATCACCAAGCAAGCAACGCAGCTCTGCCTGGACGCTATCGGTATGATCAAAAAGACATATTTAATTAAAATATATAAGCATACACGCTAACTGCATTGTATCTAAGTTTATTCCTACGGTATACCAACTTCGCGATAGGTTACTGTTATATGTTCGTACGCGTTCGCTTTCGCTTTCTCGGTCACAGTTACACCTAAATCATAATAACACGTATAATATACTTGTAACAAACACAGTGTGTAGAGTTTCACCATGAATTGAATATGCGTATGTGCTGTATATGGGTATATATTGCGCATCCCCGTAGCACATGACAACCTTTCACTAGTAGACGTAATACCAACAACGGCAAAACAATATCACGTATAGACCACTACTACAGCAACACGTAATGCATATAATGCAAACGTTGAACGTAGCTAACGCACGTATATAACAGCAGGATGTTTCCATACTCTCAGATGCGGTTCCATTCTCCGGTAGAGGGAGCTGCTTCCGGATCGCAGACTTTGGCGCCGCAGACGGAGGCAACTCTATGGCACTCGTTAAACTCCTCATCGGTACGACCGTAGATTATAGCAAAGAGCGTAACCTGAGCGAATTCTCATAGGGAGGGGCAAAATATCGTGACTTAGATGCGAACTTACTAACGAGCAATTACTTCATTGACGATTAGGCTAAACGACGTATTTTGTGTTCGATTATTTCACGCGTGTATTTTAATATGATAAGCATAAACGATGCAAATCCTTTCTTGTCGGCCATCAACAGAGATTCCACTATTTACATCCCGCGCTACAGTTCTATACCTTCAGTGATAAGCCGAAAGCGAGGCTAACCATGAGTACGCCTTAGCACAAACTCCGCTCGTAAAATTAACGTGTCATCACGTTCGATTAGTTGGCGTTGACATAATACTGATCGTGACGGCAGTGGCGGTGGCGACGATGACGATGCTGCTGATACAGAGTGACTATAGTTTCCTTCTTACAGTATAGACTCACTTCGGAAGAAGCGCGGAGTAGACTTCGACATTGAGGTATTTTATGAAGATCAATTTTCAAACGACTGGACGTCGCTGTTCTGTCGTCTGCAAGGTATTATTTATATTATTATATAAGACATTATTACAGATTCATGTATATTAAACACGCGAACTCATGCACGCATGCACGCACGCATGCACGCACGCACGCACGCACGCACGCACGCGCACACACACGCACACTCACTCACTCACACGCACGCACGCACGCATATATATATATTATATTGTATGTTACATGTTACTCGCTGCAGGCGTGATCCCTAAGCCGGAGAGCTATCTAATAGCACATCCAGACGTTCGTGTCTTCGCCAGTGGAACGTCCTTCTACAAGCAATGTTTCTCCAACAACTCCATCCAGTTTGGTTTCTGTATGTCTGGAATGTTTGTGCTGTCACGACTGTAAGTGCAAATATCCCCAAGCTTCCCTCTACAATTATGTTTTATAGACATTCTTCCACAATTAGTATAATAAATAATAGTAATAATATAATATTAAATTATATCATAATAAATGTTATATAATAGTATAATATTAATATTTAATGTATGATAATATATGACTGCCGCATCGCTCTCGTCATCTGATTCCACGTGTCTCTACAGATATCTATCTATGTCGGCATTGCCTTTCATCTCCAGGCCCTGCAATATAACCGACGGTCTTCACAGTACAGAGATCACCGTAGCCGAGGAACGAGAGATGTTCAAGCGGCAGGCGGCCGAGGATTGGGAGAACATACTCGTACATAGAGCCAGAGAGCTGCAGCCAGGTACGCATTAGCATGCATGGGTCGGGAGCAAATATGTTGTCAACGAATAGATGCAATTTCTTAATGAGTTCATTCGGTACCTGATGATTATTACAACGGCGAGTAATGTAGGTAAGGGGCAATGGATCAAGAGAAATCACTTCATTAAAAAAAAGGTGTGTGCTGACCAATGTTTCCACACAGTTTCAGGACCAGTCGGAACTGCCTAGCTCGTGCATAGTTCGTCTAGTTTCACCTATCAGTGATTATAGATGCTATACACACGCATGTGACCGTACGTTACGTTCTAGGAGCCCGGCTTGTCATAGCGAACTACGCTGCTGACGCAGATAATCAGAGCATGGGACGTACCAAGCGTATCAAGCACAACATGTTTAAACACATGACGGATAAGTGTCGTACGCTGATGGATGAAGGCATCATTACCAAGGTACGATCTCGCGTTCCCCACCCCCAACTGAAACACTAAATGCACGCATTGTGTGTGTGTGTGTGTGTGTGTGTGTGCGCGCGTTCGTGCGTGTGTGCGTGCGTGCGTGCGTGCGTGTGTGTGTATGCGTGTGCGTGTGTGTGTGCGTGTGTTTTCCATGCATATTGTACATTTAAAAGTTTGACACAAAACTTTTAAGGACTACCAATTTTCTACCAATCCATATCCTTTCTTGTGTCTTCAGAAAGAGTTCCAGAATATGAACGTCAAAACCTACTTTCGCACGGAGAAGGAACTAGAGAAGCCTCTAATAAACGCCGATTCTCCTGTTTACAAGCTTGGTCTCCGTCTGGAATCGATTGAAATAAAGCTGGTCAACTGTTACTTCTACGACAGATGGCTTGCAAGCGGCATCGATGGTTAGTACAGGGAAGTTTATGCTTGCGACGTTGACATATCAGATGTTACATTAGAAGAAGAAATATTGCTGCATTGATGCACATTATATGAATAATTAATCGCACCGACGATATCATGTGACGTCTCTTTACAGAAACTATCCGTTTAATTACGTGTACGAATGTATGATCACGTTCGTACGCGCGAAATCTGATTAAATTTAAACTGATTTTGTTTGCTGCGTAGCTGCACATCCAGCTAATTGTAACTGATAAACGTTTTATTCGCCGTCAGGTAACGCTGCTGCGGCCCGCGCTCACGCACAGTCGTACGTGCGTTCGATTCACATATGGGGGAGGAACGTGCTTTTACAGGGTTTATCCGATATCCGCACTCCTCACGAGAAGGCAAAAATCGTCGATGCCTTCTTCCAGAGTTACGAGGATGACGTGGCTAAGCATCCAAGAGACCACGGCAAGGACTATGTCATTGCCTACCTTCATATCAAAAAGCTGGAATAAAATATTATAACGATCTTCAGTTGAGTTGTATAATATAACAACTCTTCAGACCTTGCTTGCTTTATTACTGCAAAGTCTTTATTACTCTAACGACTTATTATTACTTTATTGCGGTAAAGACCGTTACCGTTTGTAATCATGTTATACAATAATTAATATTCGTGTATAAAAAATTCAATCGCACAACGTGCGGGGTGGCTTTATAGCGGTGTAACTATATATAAGTTTAAAAGAGTGATTGCAGAGAAAAAGTGGGAAAAATAGAGCCAAAGTGATGATCGCGTTATTGCAGTGCGCGTTGTATTTTATCCTAATCTAGATGGCGCCACAGGCCACGTTCACCTTTGACCCGCACCACTTTATCGTCTGGTTTCGGTGCACTAAAAAACGTAAACTTTGATTTCATGTAACATCTTTCGATGCTGTTCATCGACATCTAATTCAGCATAACAGTTGGTAGACACCACACAGACTCTTCCAAGACCTTGTATGGTAATTATTTTAACTAAACGTGTGTACGAGAACGGTTTTCGATCCGCCACAGACACTGAGACAGTCACACAGCACAGGCACTTGCGACGTCTCAGTATTTATAGTTAGTGTTGTCAATCGGTTGTAATTTCGTAATCGATCATCGGTTGGACCCAAGTAACCGATGATCGGTTACTCGGGGTGTCGAATGCCTGCGTGTGCGTAACGTCGTGTACATGTACGTGTGTGCATGTATATGCTTGTTTAGCCCTGTTTACTGTTTGTTTTGCACTGTTTACTACTGTGTCACGTGTGTGTATAATACATGTAATTCTCATCACTTTTTTCTTTTTTTCGAATTTTTTTTTTATGAAATTGATTATGGATTTTGATAACCAAGCGCTTGGTTCGAGCCACTGTTCAACCGATGATCGAGTATAATCGATGATCGTGACATCACTAAGCGCTTGGTTCGAGCCACTGTTCAACCGATGATCGAGTATAATCGATGATCATGACATCACTAGTTAGTAGTATTAGTACTACTACTATTACTATTATATTAGTAATAGTATTACTATTAAAATGGTGGTAAATAAAAACTGTGTTTACTACGAAAGACTTAATATTTGTCTACTCTCTATCGCCTCGTAATTTCATATATATGCTGTTCAAACACGAAGACGCGCGCCCGCGCACACACGCACACACACACACATACACAATCAACAATGCCACCGCACGCATGCTAAAGTACTTAAGTAGCACTGTGCACAAAAATAAACTTAGAAAGTCTCAAAGAGAGCAGCTGGAAAAGCGTGAGTAGCAAATTCACACAATGCTCCACGCGTTTCACACCTCAATATGCCCAAATATTTGCATAAATGCCCAACCAACCACCTCTATATATCATGGCCCATTCTTAGTTTAGCCCACCAGATTAGTTTAGCTTGTATGCGAACTATATATACAGGGGTACCAAAGTAGAATTGAGCACGGCATATTGGCAATGTTATCTATGTGTAGCCGAATGCTTGCTTGTTTGAATTATCACTTGCACTCAACTTAATTTACACAGAAAAATCTAGTCAAATCTTGCGGAAATATCGTTTTCTGTGGTTTTGTAAAGTCAGAACAACCGCATCGTCGTGCGTGTGTAGTGGCAGCGCGTTGTATTCTGTGTTGAAGCTCTCCCGGCATCAGATCTCCCGGGTGAGCCCCACCACTCGGCTCAAGCACAATTTGACCAAGAATGACGACACGTGATCACGTTCGTCGACCGAATAATCTAATGGGCGCCGAGACGAAGATTGTCTAAACGACAGACGGGCGAGCGATCGCCGTCGGGAGCCGGTGCTCGAGATGCGGTGTCCTGCAAAATCTCAGAATCTGAAGCCAGAGCGAGGAGGACGCGTCACCGGGGGAGCAAGACGTTCGGATCAAATAAAATAAAGTTTATTGCACGGATAATCGCAGATCATACAGGCAAATAGGCTACAAACTACAATGAAACAAATTCCTAGGCTAATAAAAACGAGAGAAACGATGTGTCTTTGACTACTTTGACATGACTGCATGACACATGTTAGTGTGATCGACGTCGGACGCCAACGATTTCCGAGCGGACGACGCAGAGGGCGCCACTTGGACGTGCCGACGTTTTCGCAGGACTGACTCGCCGTTCTCCTTCACTTTCCAGATGATGCGTTTTGGTCGAAGCGTGGCGCGCCTACTAGCGCCCTCTAGGACCGGCGGCGGCGCACGACACGTGAGCATCCGGCGAGGCAGGAGCGACGGCGGAATCGGCGCCGGCGGCTACGCGCTTCTTGTTGTCCCGGCAACGGCGTTCGCTCTCGGCGCGTGGCAGGTGCGCCGCCGCCGCTGGAAGCTGAATCTGATCGACATGCTGGACACGCGACTCACAGCGCCCCCTGTCCCGCTGCCGGACGACGTCTCCGCGATCGCGGACATGGAGTACCGGCGCGTGCACGTGCAGGGATCGTTCGACCATGCGCGGGAGATGTACGTCACCCCGCGCTCCCTCGTTACCCCCGGCGACCGCGGCGGCGGCGGCGGCATGGCGAGCGACCCGAGTCGCGTCGGCACGAACGTCGTCACGCCGTTCCGCCTCGCCTCGCCGCTAGAGGGCACCACCATCCTCGTGAACCGCGGCTGGGTGCCGCGCGCACGGCTGCGGCCGGAGACGCGAGCGGACGGGCAGATAGCCGGAGAGATCCAGTTCGTGGGAGTGCTGCGGCTGTCTGACGCGAGGCAGCCGTTCATGCCGCGCAACGACCCGGCGTCCGAGACGTTCTCGTACCGGGACGTCGAGGAGATGGCGAGGCGGTCGGGCGCCGCCGCCGTGTTCGTCGACGCGGACGCGGACTCGACTGTTCCCGGAGGACCGGTCGGCGGGCAGACGCGCGTGCGGCTGCGGAACGAGCATCTCTCCTACATCGCCACCTGGTGGTCGCTGTCGGCGGCGACGTCCTACATGTGGTACAGGAAGGTCGTGCGGCGGATTCCGCTGATGTGACGGCGGCGGCGTCGGGACGGCGCGGGAGAGTCAAGGTCGAAAAGAAGGACGCGCGCGCGCGCGGCCGATTTCTTTTCACGAAAATCGTGGAAAAAGTGCGAAAAATTTCTACTAGGCATTTCTCCGTGAAGTCTTTGCGGAAGGTGGCGGAGATGGTGGCGAGAATTCGACGGTGGCACGCGTCGATTCGTTTCTGTTTCGGTGGATGCGACAATGTTGCCTTTTGTTGCTGAATCGGCAACCTGTTGCATTGAGCTCCTCAGCATTTCGATAACTAGATAGTGTTGGCTTGTCAGTGTTAATTCACCATGCGGGTTTGGATCTGTGAAAGCAATTTACTTGGAGATGCAGTTATGTTGGATGAAATCATTCGGATTTGAGATTGTGTGTAACATGTGATAGCTTGTATTTAAATTGCTGTTATTGCAACAATTTTTGTGTGGTTGAATATAAAAGCAGTACGAAAATACACTAATAACGGTCTTGCGACGTTTAATTCTAACAATTTTACATCGAACACATTGAATTTCTCAGATTCACATGTCTCACACTTACCACCGTATATATTAGTCACAACTTAAAACATGGCAGACCAGAAACACAAACATTTCCCTATAAACACTCAAATTTGAACATGATCTTCGCAGTCTATAGCAAATATTTAGTTAACGACGGCAAGCATGTATAAATGTAATAACGTAAGCTTAGCTCCGAATCCGGCCCACCGTCTACTGAATCTAATAAATATAATATTAATAATATAATATATATACATATAATAATATAAATATATAATAAGATACTAAGATGCGGGTCGTCATGCATTCTCTCATCCTGCTAGCTACTCCTCCGTCTAACCTACGCTCCTCAATCTAACGAAAGTTCATATAAACGAGTGAAATCCGTTTTTCGTTTTCAGGCCGCCTGATGCCGTGACCGCCGCGAGATTTCGTCTATCATCCGCGCATCTCCATGGCAACGTCGCCGCCGTGCTGACCTCACAGCCGCCGATGGCTGCCGCGTCAGACGGCGGCGCCCTCGCAGCAACGGAAGACGGCGTCGCGCCCGCCTCCCCTGGCGAGGACGGGATCGACGCGCGGCCGCCGGAGTCGCGTCTGCTGACGCTGGTGTCTCACGGTGGGGACGCCCACAGCGTCGTGTTGCTGCCGTGCGCCGTGCGCGAGCGCATCATACGCACGGCCGGGTACACGAGGATCCCCGCCGCCGCCGCAGCAGCAGCAGCCTCCGCGGCCGACACGGACTCCAGCGGCGAGTGCCGGACGACGGTTGCCGCGGCGACGGAGGAGGAGGAGGGGGTTGCCGCGGAGGCCGTGGTCGGGATAGATCAGGCGTATGACTGGGAGCAGCAGGAGGGGCTGATACGCGGCAACGAGGAGGAGGAGGAGGAGGAAGAGGAGGAGACGGCAATAGAGAGAGACGTGTCGGTTGTGAGTAGAGACGATAAAGGAATAGAAGAGGAAGCGGTCGATGGGGAGACTCGAGGAGAGGAGGAGGTATCGCTAGGGAAGATTCGAGAGAAAGAGCTGGCAGAGGATAAATTCGAGGAAAGGAAGCAAGTTGAGAAGGTTAAACAAGAGGCTCTAGTGGAAGAGAAGGTCCAAGGTGCTCCGGATAAACCGAGCAACACTTTAGAAAAAAAGGTAGTGCCACCAGTTAAAAAGGAAGATCAACGTAATCTAGTGGAGAAGGATAGAAAAATAGAGCCTATGGACAAAAATGCAGAGGAGAACATTAAGGAAGATAATAGAGAGAAGGTCGCGAATGAGGTTAGTACAATGAAATCAGCGGAGGGAGAAACTGAGCTGAAGGAAGCCAGAGAGGATGGCAAGAGGAGCCAGTCAGCAGAGGGAGAATCTCAGGTGGAGACAGCCACAGCGGTCAGCAATCGGAACCAAGCGAACGGTCGAATCATCGCAGCGCAGACAGACGTCGCAAAAGAATCGCTAGAGGAGGAAGGTCGGCACGCAGCAGAGAAACCTGAAGCCAGCGAGAAGAAGGAGGAAGAGGAGCAAGCAGCAGGAGAACACACATACGTCGAGAAGCATTCAGCGGACACAAGCGAAGAGGAGGTCTGGCCGGAGGAAGTCAAGATCGCATCCTCCTCCTCCTCCGACGATCACAGCAGCAGCCTCTTCTCGGGACGGGAGAAGGAAGCCGGCGACACCGAGGAGGGCGACGGAGGAGGGGAGGTCGCCGGAGACCCGAGCGAGGAGGTGATGCGGTGGGAGGAACTGGAACTGACGGAGTTCGTCAGAGGGAGAATCCTAGAAGAGGCGCACGAGCGAGGAAGGGATCCTCCCACGCAGCCGCCGCCGCCGCCGGAAACCTGGGAAGTCGTCGATGGAGGAGAGCTATCCGGGGAGTCGCGTAACCGTGGGCAACGGGCGGACGATTCGCGCGGTGCGGGAGCACGATGCGTCAACACGCGGCATGTCGGAGCACGGAACGAGGCAGTTCGACATGGAACTGAGAGGAACGACATTGTTGATAGTGTCATCTGCAGGAGCGTCGAGGTCATAGGAACGACCCGGTATGGGGGAGGTGCCGGCGCGGGTGGGTATGCGAAAGAGGAATATAGAGACACGGGAATGTCTGGGAGTATGGAACGTCAAGATTCTGGGAGGTATGCGGAAGGTAACAGCACTAGTAGGTATGCAAGTGTGGAAAGTCAAAATGTAGGGATGTATGGGGGTGAGAAAAATAAGGATACAGCTGGGTACGGGAGCATGCAAAGCAGAGATATGGGCAGATACGGGGGCACGCAACTTCAAGATACAGCTGGGTACGGGGGCACGCAACTTCAAGATACAGCTGGGTACGGGGGCACGCAACTTCAAGATACAGCATGGTATGGGGGTATTCAAATCAAAGACGAATACACGTATCAGGGCATGCAAAGCAAAGTTGCGGCGAGGTATGGAAGCGTACAAAGCAAAGACACGTCCGGGTATGGTGGCAGGCAAACGAAAAACAAGGAAGTCTACAGGAGCACGCACAGCACAGCCACGGCCAGGTATGGAGACGCGCACAGGAAAGAAACGGGCAGGCATGGGCACGTACAAAGCAATTACAAGGAAATGTACGGAGGCACGAAAAGTATTGACACAGCCAGGTATGGTGGCGCGCAAAAGAAAAACAAAGACACCTATGGGGGCGCGCAAATCAACGACGGAGCAGCAGCGTACGGGGCGCGTCCGTTACCGGAGCGCGATGCCGACATACGAAGCGAGGCGGATGCTCCGGATGCTGCGGGACGAGACGAGAGCATCCTCCTCATCGAGCCGTTCTACTGCGGCTCGCACCGGCAGCTGATGGACCTCGTTGCCACGGAGATACCGGGCTGCGTGCTCAAGGTCATGACGGGAAAGAAGTGGCAGTGGCGAGCGCGCACGAGCGCCCTTCACCTCGCAGAGGTCATCCCGCTCTCAGAGTCGTTCAGGTAGGCCGCGCGTGATTGGTCGCCGGCGTGGCGTGGTAGATGTCCCCCCCTCTATGGGAAACGTGCTCCCTTCTCTAGGATGTGCGTAGGTGTGGGTGTGTGTAGCAGGGCACATTGCGCATGGGCGTGGTGGTTGGATGTTTTTGTGATATCTATACATAATATCTACGTGTATACATCTATCCATATTTATCTACATGGTGATGTTTGCCATATGTGATATACATCTATGTGTGTGATAAATACAAAGCTATATATATGTGTGTGCGTGCGTGCGTGCGTGCGTGCGTGCGTGCGTGCGTGCGTGCGTGCGTGCGTGCGTGCGTGTGTATAGTCATCAATCAGACTGATAGTAAAAGATTGTAGGTAACTTCCAGCTCAGTTGCAATAGTTGCTGTGACAGTAAGTAAACAGCGATATTGAGTCACATTGTGGTTGATTATGTGACGATGCCTTACGCAACCTAGTGATTCTGTTTTTTTTTATCACAATAGTCATAATTTATTTTCTACGTTTGTTTCGCGATCAGCAATCTTCGATGTGGCGAGAGCGCGATTGGCCGACCATATCGTACACTGGGGCTACCTCACAAACAAACATGCCTACTACAGCGCCCTCTGTGAGGCCGATGTCGCTATCTCTACGGCGCAACACGAGTTCTTTGGCGTTGCGATGTGAGTAAGGCGTGTCGCCTTGAAGTTTGTATTGTTGTTGATTGTTGATCAGTGGTCGCATGACTGGGTGTGTCCTTTCTGATGGAATTTTCAATTATTTGTAATTCCAGTTAGATTGGTAGATAGATGATAGGTTTATTGCATAACAAATGTTTAAAAAGGCGCAACTTATATTTGCCCGTGGCCACTTGGAAGTAACTTAACAACAAAAAACGTTCACTTAACAAAGGCAAAGTCATGAATCTTCAGCAAAGAAATGGTTTGGACTAAAATCGTGTATAGGTTTTCCATCTCGGCACAATCTCTCATAAAGTAACTCTTATCATTTATAATTGAACCTGACGGTACATCTAGTAGCAGTAGTAGGTGTTACTAGTGTAGGCGTGTTGTGTATGGTAATGACGTGTGTGTGTGTGTATTACAGGTTGGAGGCTGTGTATTGTGGCTGCTACCCGCTCTGCCCAAACAGGCTTGTCTACCCAGAGATTTTTCCACGTGAGTACAAACAACTTGGTTAAAGTAATATTTGAAGCATAGGTGTAGAGATTTAAGCAAGCTGTGGTTATGAGAAGGCATACAAGTAAAGTGAGTCGCAATTCGGTATGTGATGAAAGTTACCATTGAGGAGTCACTATATACATATATGTAGTTTGCTGAATTCAAAAGACATCATTAATTATGTAATGTAGTGAGGCCGCGCTTGAACCCTTGCAGTAAATCTACCACGACTTTCAGGGAGGCAGGATTGTTGGTTATGTTTGTTCCACTCACCTACTACGTAGGTAGTCATGCATTCGGTCGTGTTACCATGGAAACAGGAGTAGATAGTTTAGCTGCGGCATGACGAGGTGTTTACTCGTGTGTCTATGCAGGTGACTATCTCTACAACACGCCGGCGCAGCTGCTGAAGACCCTGCGAAGATTCTGCAAGTATCCGAACATAGTGCGGAAGCACAAGCTGCAGGTACGTACGTCGCGCGCGTATTCTTGTAGTTATACGCACGCACGCACGCACGCACGCAGGCACGCAGGCACGCACACACGCACGTACACCCACACACACGCATGCACGCACACGCACTCGTGCACGCACGCACGCACGCACGCACGCAGNACATACATACATACATACATACATACATACATACATACATACATACATACATACATACATACATACATACATACATACATACATACATACATACATACATACATACATACATACATACATACATACATACATACATACATACATACATACATACATACATACATACATACATACATACATACATACATACATACATACATACATACATACATACATGTATGTATATATACATGTATATATATATACATTATACACGCACTACATGTATTACCGTATTTATTCCATTTGAACAGGTATGGCGGATTCTTCACTAAGGATAAGGGATTCGCAAAAGGAACGCTCATTGCCACAACAGCAACAATAATAAATACGTATATAACGTGTTTGCCAGCTTGTGTTTCATGACTAGTGAATATTTTGTAACGTATTTGCTTATTCGCATGTGTTTCACGTACACCAGAGTAATGGAATCGAACTGTTCTGTATATAAAACAGCAATATTTCATATATCACATACAACTTACTGAATCCAGTTTAGCAGTTTTTGATATTTCAAAGGCTAGCTACTCACTATACTAGTAGGGGGATGAGTTTATTTCACAGCTTTTTAGCCCTCACGACTAGCACCTGCATTAAAATGTATTATGATACATTCATAAGTCACTGCCAAGCTGTGTGAAGTATATTCCTCATTTGTCCAAAGACAAACTACATATTCAAAAATGTAAGAATAACACTTCGGTATGCACATGTAACCTTTGTCTCTTATCACTAGACCAGCCCGCAACATATATAGCTTGCTTCTTTTGAGCAGATGTCATTGTGCATACGTTAGCCAGGTTCAGAAGTTATGTGTATAACTACTTTGGTGTATATAAAATAGACTATAATTATGTACTTGCATTTGAATTAAATACAATAAAGTTTTTTTTAAGTAATGATAGTAATATGTTTTCTTTTACCATTTTCCCTGACTACGGGTATGCAGGAAATTGCTTGCTTTAGCGAGATAGAAAACCTCCTAGATGGAAGAGTGAATGTTTGTTTGTGTAGTTGGGGCTTACGTACAAGGCTGGGATCCTAATACTGCCTCGTTTTGGTAACGAACAATACCAGTTTTAACATGATTCAGGATATATGTGTTCGAAGTATCATCGATGGCATATAAATATTATAGTTTCGCAGTTGACCATGTATTGACGCAATGTTCACAATTTGTCACATTGTCGCAATGTTCGCCAATGTTCACGGATGACGAATTTAGCCACGTACAAAGAAACCTTGCATATCTCACAGTGGATATCCTGTAGCATAGTTTTGGTTTCAAAACTTGATTACCAACCCTTCAATAAATTCATTGGCTTCTGCTTTTGATGGTTAACATTACTAGTTAGTTACATTACAGACTAGTACAAGTCTACACATTTAAGTCAAATCTTGTTAGTTGTGATGGCCATATGTTGTGCCTGCACAAACTCCCATATCCAGAGAGACATGATACAAGAATGCGTGGCACAGCTTTGTTGTTGATCCAGAGCGCTGCGCGCGGATGAGACGCGCAGTTCCGCGGGATATGCGCACGCGACCGCGGGGATGTTCAAGTATGAAGCGCTGTCCGCAGTGGAGACGTGCGCCAAATTCGAGGCCCGGCGCACGTCTCCACAGCGGTCAGCGGATGGTCTGTAGTTTTAGAAGATGACAATGATTATATATGGACGATATTCTAGGAATTGGAGATCATAAAACAGTAAAAAAAAATCGCTCAGTCGTGCTCCAGATTAGCTGAATCAAAAAGATTAGAATTTAATATAAACAAAACAAATACAATGGTTATGAAATTCACAAACAAAGAAAGGATAGAGAAGGAGATATTAATAGGCAAAGTAATCAAAAAATGCACCAAATATTCATACCTAGGGGATTTAATTAATGATATAGGAGGTTATAACAATATGATAAGAGTCCGAACTAAAAAATGTAGGTTCATGATGAGGGAAATATTATCATGGGTAGAAGAGCAAAACTATGGAAATCATACTATAGAAGCAAGAGTGAAATTATACGAATGCACAGTTTTACTTTCCTTCCTAAATAACAGTGAAACATGGACTAACTTAACTAAGAAAGAAGTAAAAATGTTGGAAGATTTCCAAAATAAGTGCCTGCACAAAATAATCATCACGCAGAAAACGCAGAAAAATCTACCGAAAGGCATTGAAAGAGGATGAAAACTCCAAGGAAAGATACGGAGAAATCAGTAAAAATAACATATATAGTTTCTATACGTAAATCGTGGTAAATACATTAAAAACGCATTATTTTATTGAAAATCCCCATATTTACTTATAAAACATCCAAGAGATGGCGCTGTGGCATGTATAGGCATGGCTCTGTCGTGCAGTGTGCTGTGAATGTTCAATAAATGACGCACTCGTTCACTTCCGACAGCGAGTGAAAATGCCGAAAATTTGCCTCTTCGATGCGAAATGCATTGGCCGGGCATTTCATTATTTACGAAAAGTAAAAAGGCAGGCGAAAGACAGCAGGTACAGGAACTGGTTACGTCGGTGACGCCCCATTCATGCATGTCCATCAACGAAGAATTAAGGCAGGGCTTATATTCTGATTACGGAGATGCGAAAATGCAACAGAAGGACTTAGCGCAGTGCGCTAAACAGCGTGTTATTTTCGTATTTGTGGCAAACTCTATCGTAGGAAACTGTTCTAACATAGCAGAATACCCTAGTTCCTGAGATCGGCGATTTGGTGCTGCAATGGGTCCCCACCTATAAAATTATAATAGAGAAGTGCGGCGTAGGCTGTGATTGGAAGACAGTGAAGACACAGTGTCAATCCTCGGCGCGCCTCGGCATCATGGCCGCATCACGTCAAGCAGGGGCGTAGATAGCGGGGGGGGGTATATCTCTCACTTATTGAGGTGGAGGGGATGGCGTATACAATCATCCCCCTACTTTCATGAGGAAAATGGGGAAAATTTTTGACAGACAATAAATAGGCACCCTACTGAACATTTATCTGCACATACATCTACTGACATCACACTTCCATCACTTACATCCTTCCACCACATCTTCAATCTTCCATTCTTTCCAATTACAATTCCAATTCCATTTCCATTTCCAATTCCAATTCCAATTCCATTTCCAATTCCAATTCCAATTTCCAATTCTTTCATTACTTACATCACTTCCATTACTTTCATCTACTTACATCAGTGACATATATCTACCGTAAAATGTCTGTAACTCGTTCCAAGAATGACATTATTTTGATTTAACCACTGAAACTCAGGCGGTTAATTTTTGACGCATTCCCCGGTACGATTTTTTTTCAAAATCCCCAAATCACGTCTTATCACTGTTCACGAAAGTTAAATCCCTGCTTTATTCAAAATTAGAATAGACCTATTGAGAGTTGGGATATTAAATTTCCACGGGGATTGAAAGGGGAAATTCAATTTCATCACACTTTCTTTTATGGAAGGGGATGGGGGTGCTGAGACAAGACCGGAAGTATATTTCCGATTTTGTATAAGGGGTGGAAATATGCACTTTTTGGTTCAAATCTGGTTGTTTTCCTCATACTTTTTTGTACAGTTTTAGCGTTCTCAGTAAAATACGTTTTATCAAATTTTCAGGGGGATATGATTCCAGTGGTGTAGTTGTGAACTTGTGGGAGGGGTTGCCTGTTATTAAACCTCTGGGAGCCAAAGAAAAAATTTAACCCTAGAATTCACAAATATTGCACTTAAAATGTTCACTGTTCTAAATTGTTATACTCAAAATCCAAGAGCTTCCCGGGGCTCCGCCCTGGACCCTGACGCCCTAGGGCGGGCCCCTGGACCCTGGAGCCTGGGCCCCACCCATTAAGGGCTTCGCGCCAAGGTGCTGGCGGTCTGCGCTACGCGCACACATTATTCGTATACTTTGTGATAGAAGTAACAGCGAAATCACCCCTCCCCCCCACAACTGAGGACCTGTCTACGCCACTGATATCAAGTAATAAAATTATTCACCTATTCAATCGACTGCTTTGGTTCTTCCAAATGTCTTTGTAATGTAATTAACTTTTTGCACAGATAGGGACGAACGTTACACATGCCTTCGACTCTTAATTAATAGCATTCCTAACTCTGCTAGCGCCAGTACTAGTGGACGCAGCTACGTGTTCTTAATTGTTTAATTCGGCAGCAGCGCTGGTCTCCACAACGATACTCCGTTACTATGATGTAGTAAGAAGACCAAATTTAGACGAGGAACGTCATTGATCAGCACTCAAAGTGGTGACGGAAAACGATAGGTAAAAAGCCGAATCGAGCTTAGGTGCGACAGTCATGTGTTCAGCTCGATTTCTACACGTCCGTAACGCCTGGATAAGCTATGATTACAATCCAATATCTGAGCCTAGAAGTGTCATGGAGACAAGGGGTTGGTCTTGTTTTAGAGAAAAAGGAATGCTGCTTAGCATTTAAAATAGAATAGTATTGCCGTACAATCGTCATGTTTCTCCCGTTACACACTTTGCATTATTAGCTATGGTATGGTATATGGTATGGTATGGTATTGTTATGGTATATAAATCAAGGCCTATAGATATAAACATATACTAGATCATAACGTGTTTATATCTATAGGCCTTGATATAAATGGTATCGTAAAAAAGAAGTAGGCCTACCTGTACAGGTAGCGCCATCTCCTGTGTATCCGGTTCCGCACTGGCAGACGTTGGTAACGCATGTTGCTTCGGTAGCGCAGTCACTGTCAATCGTGCATGCCACTGTGAAAACGCAGTCAGTAAAATTAATGATATCGCATCATTATCGTTAATGGCTAAGCGCATGGAACGATATGTCACAACATATATCTTTTACCGCATATGTCCCTTAAATATAGCTTAGATGCGTTATTAGTTTCGTCCTAATGACGTGGTCTTGGGCGCGTTTTTGGAGTTTTAATTTCAGATGAATTGTGTAACCTCATTACAGACAGTAATTATAGAGATAAAGAGGTAAGTGACAAAGACATTCCATAAAGGTAAAGAGATTCCGCGATGACGGTGCTGGTATTGTAACAACTAGTTTACCTAACCAGTAGGTGTGTGTTAAAGAAACGACTTCAATAACTATTACAATGTTACAACAAACTATTACAATGCTATCTTTCTTCAATAAATCTACATCAGTATCAGAGCCATTCATTGATTCAAATGGCGGGGAGGTGTTATATATAATAAGCGTGATCCTCGCAGCGCGAACTGACTTATAGCTAGTTTTCAATTCAGGGCCATTGTTAACTCATTTCGTTTGTGTGGGCCGGGCAATGCTTCAGGGCTTTTAAAGGGACATGAGTGAAAAATATTTTTATTAAGTTCGTTCAAACAAAAAACAGTTAGTTCGAACGAAAAGATATATATTCTAAAAACCGCTGCAGCTAACACATATATACGTAAACAGTTGAAACCATTTTAGACAAAACACTATATTAACACGCGCAGACAGTAAACATCCCTGGATCATATAGATACATCAGCGGTTTTTGGCCATCAGTGTACAACTAAAATTGGCCGCATTGGAAATATCATACATATATGGACGCTAAAAAATGTGCCACACTCCGAAATCCATTAATATTTGCCTATTTCAAAAGCCATTCTTTGCTGAGAATTGACGCCGTAGCTTGCATTTCTGGTCTTCTAATTCAACCTTTAAGATTGTGTTGAAAATGTACATACATGTACCTCGTTCTTGTACACTATTGGTTTAGATTAAAAAAAATCGTTACCCGTCAAGTGTTTAGAATCAGTTTAAGTCACTTGAGTTTTAGTGACCATAGGGAAGATAGACATGCCGACGTAGTGATATAATTTCATCATTGTGATAGCGTTTTCTCGCACTAACGTGCGAAAGAGCGTAAAAATATCTATTATATATATTGCCAGAAACTGTTGAAATATAGAAGTTAAATAAAAATCTCTGTTTGCGGAACGCCATGGCTGAACGAGAAGCAAACATGAAGATTATGGTGATGAGTTTTAGTAATTATGCGATAATCTTTATTTATATAATCATACACACACGCGGGCGCAGGAACGCATGCACACAAATACGCAGGCACGCGCGCACACACACGAGCGTGAATTCAGAGTGCTAGGTCATGTTTTCATGTATGGGCAGATAGGCCTACGATTTAGTGATTACGCTATTTAGTGAACGATAGCGTTGGTGCTTCAGTGGTACGCGCCGGCGCTTACCAAGCGGCAGTTGTCTGGATATGTGGCAGCAGTGATAACTGTATGGAGGTAGCGGGTAGGGGACGTAGAAGCTAGGAAAACTCGGGACCGGAATGTGTTGGTCGCAAAACGCAAAACGCAAAATGCATACAAGGTAAGCGTAAGAAAGATGAGCTAGTGCACATGAGTTTCTGTGACAGCGGTTGGTCGGTGAGGTGCGTTAAGTTTGTTGGAAGGGTAGAGCGTCGGGCGCTGGGTTGTAAGCCCCTATGAGACCCCCGTGGCAACAACCTTGCTGGTACCAAAATCGGGAAGACAATATAGATGGTGACGCGCAT
Organism: Priapulus caudatus; assembly: GCF_000485595.1. Taxonomy (NCBI): domain Eukaryota; kingdom Metazoa; phylum Priapulida; class Priapulimorpha; order Priapulimorphida; family Priapulidae; genus Priapulus; species Priapulus caudatus. Next base: position 65,944 of record NW_014577390.1, read on the forward strand.
GACTATTGCGAAGAAGTGTAATCTGAATCTGAATCGTTTCTATCATTGTCCTAGAAAAAGCGCCAGATAAGTATTTCTTGGGGAACTAGTGTGCGGGTGACGATGCCTATGCATGCTATAACTTCGCAATGATGAGCGCAACAAGCAACATAAGATGTAGAATTGTAGCAGCCTGAATGAACGGCATGCTCGGCTACATTTTTAACCTGGTAGGGTAGCTAGTCTACTAGTAGGGGGCCTACTATATACTGATACTACTACGAAGCGAAGGGGCTACACCGGTAGAGTGTACTAAAATATACTAAAATATTACTTGTTCCTAACTTATCAGATTCTAACGACCATGTAACATACTCGGATGCTGACACTGAAATCTAAACAGTGGTACAGGTGACACCAGCGTTATTATTAGTGATTCGTCAGGAACGTCAGGGCCCAGGGGACATATATAACAACTCCATAGTTAATCGGATAATCATGCCGTTCGTATATTTGTTACTCATCATGTAACCGCCGCATGGATAACCCCCGTGTACGCATTCAAACGCATTATACATGTATGTATATATACATGTATATATATGATATGTATGTATACATACATACATACATACATACATACATACATACATACATACATACATACATACATACATACATACATACATACATACATACATACATGACAGGCGAAGGTGGGACACAAATGGTAAATTAATGTATCA
>NW_014577390.1:66856-82066 GCF_000485595.1 Priapulus caudatus
TCTCGGTACATTGAAACACATGCGAATAAGCAAATACTTACAAAATTATTCACTAGTCATAAACACAAGCTGGCAAACACGTTATATACGTATTTTATTGTTGCTGTTGTGGCAATGGAGACGTCTCCTTTTGCGAATCCCTTATCCTTTAGTGAAGAATCCGCCATACCTGTTCAATGAATGAATATACGCGTAATACATAGGTGCGGTGATTGTAGTATAATGTATATTTCACAGTGATATATAATACATTATATAGACATACATTAGGTATGTATGTATGTATGTATGTATGTATGGTATCGTAGTAATGTATGTATGTATGATGTATGTATGTACTATGTATAGTGTATGTTGTGTATGTAGTATTGTATGTATGTATGATGTATGTATGTATGTATGTATGTATGTAGTATGTATGTGTAGTAATGTATTGTTGTACTGTATGTAATGTGTATGTATGTATGCTATTTTTGTATGTATGTATGTATTGTATGTATGTATGTATGTATGTACTGTTATCGTTCGTATGTATGTATGTTGGTATGTATGTATTATGTATGTATGTATTATGTATGTAGTATGTATGTGAGTATGGTATTATGTATGTATGTATGTATGTATGAATGTATGTATGTATGTAATGTATGTATGTATGTGATGTATGTATGTATATGCGTATGTTATGTATTGTACTGTAGCATGTATGTATGTATGTATGTTAGTATGTATGTATGTATGTATGTATGTATGTAGTATGTATGTATGTATGTATGTATGTATGTATGTATGTGATGGTAATATGTATGTACTGTATGTACTGTATGCTATGTATGTATGTATGTATTAGTGTATGTACTGTAATGTATGTAGCTTGTATGTATAGTATGTATGTATGTATGGATGTATTGTATGTATGTATGTGTATGTATGGTATGTATGTATGTATGTAGTAGTATGTATGTTGTATGTATGTATGTATGAAGATGTATGTCATGTCATGTATGTATGTAGTGAAGTATGTATTATGTATGTTATGTATGTATGTAATGTATAGTATGTATGTAGTATGATATGTATGTAGTATGTATTGTATGTATGTATGTATGTATGTATGTAGTATGTATGTATGTATGTATGTATGTATGAATGTCATGTATGTAGTGTATGTATGTATGTATGTATGTATGTATCGCTATGTCATGCTATGTATGTATGTATGTATGTATGTGATGCTATGTATGTAGTTGTAGGTATGTATGTATGTATGTAAGTATGTATGGTACTGTATTATGATATGTATGCTATGTATGTACTGTATGATGTATCGTATGATATGTATGTATGTATGTATGTAATGTATTGTATGTATGTATGTATGACTGCTATGTCATGTATGTAGTATGTATGTATGTATGTATGTATGTATGTAATATATATATATATGTATGTATGTAATGTATGTATGTATGATGTATGTATGTATGTCATGCTATGTAGTGTATGTACTGTATTGTATGTTACTGCTATGTATGTATGTATTGTATGTATGTATGTATGTATGTCATGTATGTATGTATGCTTCAATGTATGTATGTATGTACTAATGTATGTATGTGATGTATGTATGTAGGATGTATGTATTATGTATGTATGTATGTAGGCTATGATATGTATGTATGTATGATGTATATGTATGTATGTATGTATGTGATGGTACCCTGTACTGGGTAATGTATGGCTAATGTATGATGTATGTATGTATGTTATGTATGTAATGTATGTATGTAGGTATGTTATGTAGTATGTATGTATGTAATGATAGTATGTACTGTATGCTATGTACTGTATGTACCTGTATGTATGTATGTACGGTATGTATGTATGTATGGTATGCTATGTATGTATGTAGTATGTTATGATATGTATGTATGTATGTATGGTGTATGTATGTATGTATGGTTACTGTATTGTAGGTATGATGTTGTCCACTCGTATGTATGTATGTAATGTTGTATTGATATGTCATGATGTATGTATGTATATGTATGTATGTATGTATGTATGTATGTATGTATGATATGTATGTATGTATGTATGTATGTATGTATGGTATGTATGATATGATGTATGTATGTATGTATGTATGTATGTTATGTATGTATGTATGTATGTATGTATGTATCTATGTATGTATGTATGTATGTATGTATGTTATGTATGTACGTGTTATGTATGCTACTGTATGTATGTATGTTAGAGTATGTGATGTGTGATGTATGATATGTGGGGACTGACTATGTGATGTGTGATGTATGATATGTATGCTATGTAGTTATGTACCTGGTACTTGCTATGTATGTTAAAAATAATGTCTGTCCATCAAATGTAAAATGAAAAATGTTCGTTTGTAGTAGCCATGTGTACCCTTGTCGGGCTCTTGTTTTTTTTTTTGTGTTCTTATGTTTGTGTTGGTTTTATATGTGTGTTGGTGGCTTTACATATTTCTTGTTTATCTTTGTCTTTTATATATGTATGTATGATGTATGTATGTATGTATGTATGTATGTATGTATGTATGTATGTATGTGTATGTAATGTATGTATGTATGTAGTATGTATGTATGTATGTATGTATGTATGTATGTATGTATGTATGTATGTCATGGTATGTATGTATGTATGTAGTAGTGTATGTATGGATGTCATGTATGTATGTATGTATGTAGGTATGTATGTATGTATGTATGTATGTATGTATGCTATGTATGTATGTATGTAATGTATGTATGTATGTATGTAAATGTATGTATGTATGAATATGTATGCTATGTTATGTATGTATGTATGTATGTATGTGATGTATGTATGATGTATGTATGTATGTATGTATGTTATGTATGGCTTGTATGTATGTTATTGTATGTATGTATGTATGTATTGTAATGTATGTATGTATGATATGTTATGTATGTATGTATTATGTATGTATGTATGTATGTGAATGTATATATGTATGTATGTATGTATGTATTATGTCATGTATGTATGGTATGTAACTGATATTATGTATGTATGTATGTTAGTATGTAATGTATTGTAGTGTATGTATGTATGTATGTATCGTATGTATGTATGTATGTATGCATTATGTATGTATGTAGTACTGATATGTATGCTATGTATGTATGTATGTATGTATGTAGGTATGTAGTATGTATGTATTGTATTGTATGGATAATGGTATGTATGTATGTATGTATGTGATGTATGTCATGTAGGTATGTATGTATTGTATGTATGTAGGTATGTATTATGTATGTAGGTATGTACTGTATGCTATGTATGTATGTATGTATGTATGTACTGTTGTATGTTATGTATGTATGTATGTATGTATGTATGTATGTATGTATCGGATGTAGTATGTATGTACTGTATGTATGGCTATGTAGGTATGTATGTCTTATGTATGTATGTATGATATGTATGTATGTTATTTGTGATGTATTGTATGTATGTATGTATGTATGTACTGCTTGTATGTTACTGATATGTATGTAATGTATGTATGTATGTATGCTATTGCTATGTGAGGTGTATGTATGGATGTAGTATGCTATGTATGTAATGCTGATGTAGTATGCTATGTATGTATGATATGTATGTATGCTATGCTCATGGTATGTATGTATGTATGTATGTATGTATGTATGTATGTTATGGGATGTATGTATGTATGTATGTATGTATGTATGTATGTATGTATGTTATGTATGTATGTATGTACTGTAGTATGTCATGCTATGTATATATGTATGTCCATGTTGATGATGTACTGTATGTAGGTATAGGTGTTCATGTATGTATGTATGATATGTATGCTATGTATGTATGTATTAGTATGTATGTATGTAGGTATGTATGTATGATGTATGGTATGCTATGTATTGTATGTATGTATGATATCTATTATGTATGTATGTATGTATGTAGTATGTATGTATGTATGTATGTATGTATGTATGTATGTATGTATGTATGTATGTATACACGTAGTGACGTATATGACAGGCGAGTTGGGACACAAATGGTATTTAATGTCTATCATTAAATCATTTAGTGTTTGTCCATAATTCCATGCCTATGATTGGCTGAGAAAAAATCAGTTGTATATGATTGGTTGATTTAATGACTGTCACTAAATATGGCAGGCGAGGTGGGACACAAATGGTATTTAGTGTCTATCATTAAATCATTTAGTGGTTGTCCATAATTCCATGCCTATGATTGGTTGAGAAAAAATAAGTTGTATCTGATTGGTTGATTTAATGACTGTCACTAAATGGAATATATGATAGACATTAATTCGAATTTGTGACTCTCACTAAATACCATTTGTGTCCCACCTCGCCTGCCATATACGTAGCACTGCACGTCAACGAATGTTGCGAGTGTGGCGTGTTAGCCTAGCGATGAACAGCCGTGGGTTCGCATGCGAAATATTATCATGTATGAGCCCTGATGTAAAAAATTATCTCGTAAAAACGAACTGTCGCCTGGAACCAAAATTGACTTTGACGAGACGATGTATTAATTAGTTTATATAAACACGCTATAATTCGTATATCCGTTTTATTTAGAAACATTAATTATACATATTACAACATTATTTATAAAGAACATTTTATTTTGGCTCCGTTTGTACTATTTATTAATACGGAGCTTTTTCCGTTCGAACAAACTTATTTTCGTTTAAACAAACTTTTTTTTTCGTACGAACGAACATGTTTTCATTCAAACGAATTAAAAAATTATTTTTTTGCTCATTTCCGTTTGTAAGCTTCGTACAAGGCAATATGCGGTCTGTATAGCTGACAGTTAACGCAGAACACTTCGCCGTTGGCGCTGCTAGGGCCTGTGACAGCCTCTAGTTGTTTCTAACACGTAAAAAACACGCCTCACCTGCGGAGCATGTCCTAAGGTTTACCACCAGGGTGAGCCACAGCAATATCTCAGCTGATGTCAAATAAGACATCATTGTCACTACTATTTCTTAAACCTGAGAAGAAAAGAAAAGCATGTCAAGTACAATAGTACTTAGCAACTCGCGGCTTAATTAGAATAATACTTGAGACCAGTCTTCAATGCTTTCTTGTTGCAATTACCCTGACCCAATATGGGTTGAGCCACTTCTATTTACTGAACGCAATATACTTACGCACACGGCAAAGAATATTTACAAATAAAACCACTAAAATTTTATAAATGTTTGGCCGTTATTTTTACCTAGGTGTGTATTATCACCTGTGTTAAAGCGTAATTTTTGCTACGACCTCTATTAGACTAGAGTTGACTTACTTATCATAGTAACGAATTCGCATTAGCTAACAAAAAGTTGTTGTTTATATTACAGAGGTTGTTGAAAACAGACGATGCCCCTATCAATTATTTACAACACTTCTATTAGCAGATAATTTAGTAGGCGGCACTTAGGAGTAATTAAAAGAACCACGCGGTCTCGAGCGAGTCTAACGGATTGGTGGTTACCGTGTTCATTTATGGATCGAAACCTACATCAACCAGGTTCGTTATGCCTGGTATGATAGCGCCGCATTACATAAATTATGAGCATCGTTAATTTTAGTGCCCACTGCGCACCTATTTACCAGCAACTAGCTAATTAATTACGAAATATTCTTTAATGGTAAGCAACACCTTCGTTGTTGGCGCCTTTGGCTTGATCAAGGAAATCAAGGAAGCGATCCAACGGGAGCCTATAGTCATACTATCACCAGCCGGAGAGTAAATGTGTTTCTATCATGTATGCACGTTCACACTAAAGTAACTAAATATAAGTGTCCTCTACTGTCGCTCATTGCATCAAGGGAATGGCCTGAAAGCTCGCATTGCTCATCCATGCACTTTTAGGTAAAACGAAGAGAGTATTTAACAGCTATCGTCTAATTGGCTAGAATGTAGATAAACCCTAAAATAAATTGGGAAATGATAATTGAAAAAACTTGCATTCATCCTAATAATATCGAGCATGCAATTTATTCTTTCAAAACACATAAAAGTATTCCCTCGTCATCATGTGGCTAAGTGATGCAATTGTGCCCCTTTAAGAAGTTGCGCAGGCCCTGCCCCATCTTTCGGAGACCCTTCCTAAACCCCCAACTGATATTCGCTAACGGCTGTCGAAGCTTATTCAACATATAAATGATAATAATATAATATATATATATATATATATATATATATATATATATCTTTAATTGTAATAGAAGAACCTAACCATAATAGAACCACCTAACCACAATGGCCGTTACTCACCCGCAAAGGTCGGACTTGCGTCGTCTACTAGCGATTCTTTCGTCGATATATTTGTTCGCTCGTCTGTATCTTGTACGTTTTGCAAAAGTCGACGTATGTTGTGCAGTTCTGCACGTAGTTAGGAAACAAAGTACAGCTAGGTTCAGCGTTAGTATTGCCGGCGTCGTCGTTGTATTATGTGCATTTTCCGTGCGCAGCCTACAGATTCCGCCATCAGCGTCCAGATCCACCCGCTGAAGTTTCCGAGCGCACACGGGCCGGAGATTCACTTCCCGAGCAAAGGTGCAGTAAGTAGATCAAGAAGAGACAGCGGGGATCGCGTTTGAATGCAATGAAATGTTAATCGCTGTGACGGGAGCGACCAGCGATGCACCGACCAGCTACCAACTTTCACCTTAACCCCTCTTCGTTGCAATTATCGGACGAAATATAAATACGCGCAAAACGTGATACTCCCAGAGTGGTCACCGTGCAGAATAGCTACGATTCACCGGCTGAGGTAGTTACGGCTGCTGCTGCTGCTAGGTTTCGTTGTGATGGTAACTGTGGTTAGGGGTAACCTAACAAACATGAAGCAACGTGAGGTGAGCGACAAGATGATAAGAGGGAGAGAGAGGGAGCCTCAAGCAGGCTTAATTAATAGAGACCCCGATGCTATATATATATATATATATGTGTGTGTGTGTGTGTGTGTGTGTGTGTGTGTGTGTGTGTGTGTGTGTGTGTGTGTGTGTGTGTGTGTGTGTGTGTGTGTGTGTGTGTGTGTGTGTGTGTGTGTGTGTGTGTGTGTGTGTGTGTGTGTGTGTGTGTGTGTGTGTGTGTGTGTGTGTGTGTGTGTGTGTGTGTGTGTGTGTGTGTGTGTGTGTGTGTGTGTGTGTGTGTGTGTGTGCGTGCGTGCGTGGGGGCGTGAGTGCGTGGTACGTGCGTGCGTGAGTGCGCGCGTGTGTGGATGGAATTTAATCTGCCTAATGCGAATGATTAACGCCTTTCGCTCAGCTCTGCGCCAAAGTACGCGCGTTTAATAATTCGTGCGGCTGGAAGAAAAACAATAGAGAATACTTGTCAATGTGCGATGTCAGCAAACAATGACATATTGATACTGACGGGTTAATATTGCCTGATGTTTATTTGTTGGTATTGGTAAGGTGGATATTGGTGATGCTCATATTAATCTTGGTTTGCAGATACATATCGATACGATGATATTGGTTGATATTATTTTATGGATTGGTATTGGCAAGATTGAATATAGAAAGTTCCCGTGTCCCGTACGATATATGGTGGTTCACCTGTATGCCGCCTGCTACTTGGAATCGTAAACGTTTCAATTATCTAACTGTAACCAATTATTATTATTGTTATTATTATTATTATCATATTGTCGTTAGTCATATACCAATTATTGATTCAGTCGCGCGACATTTGTTCGATATTTGTTTGATATATTAGTCACCTTGTGTGTCTTGCCCTGAACCATCTAATCCTGTCCCTCGTCCGTTACCGTTGGCGAGGTCTGTAACAGTATAGACCGCAGAACAGTATATTAGATCGATCTGCATATTATATTCGATCCATGGAGGGTTGCGTTTGTATATATTTGTATTAACATCCAATAGTAATATTTCTTTGATAATAAGGGTTTCAACACGTTCTATCATCTTATAAAGCTTACATCTTACAAATAGCTACATTAAGCTTCAATCTTATGAGAATGAAGATAGAGAAAGGTTGTGTGAACCACAATCATTGATTGCACTGTTCGTATTTTGTCTTACACAAATAAGTGGTAGACATTCGACGTACGCACCTTTACAAGCAGCGCCGTGTTGTGTTAATCCACCAACACACTGACAGACGCCGGAGGCGCAGATAGCGTTTCTTCTACAGTCGCTGTCCACCGTACAATAAGCTGTTTAGAAACCCCATAATAATTTGTAAATCGCTATGCACAAACCGCACATACACCAGCATGATATCACATACGTATCAAATGAGGAATAAGTAAATGATACTCATTGCGTATTCACTTATTGTATACGTAGATCAGGTTTACTCCTGATAGATTAGAACTACATTTGGTGAGCACAGATCAAGATGTCGTCGATCGAACTTGCTATACATCACAGCGTAGGCTGGCCAAGATAGACGCACGCACACGCCAACACGCGCACACGCATGCACGCAGGGACAAAAACGCACGCACACGCGCACGCACACACTCACAGATTGAACGCTCAAATATAGGGAAGGTCTACATTCCAACTCACCGAACACGCCGGCTTCGACGTATCTTAGTAGAGGTAGACATAGTAGAAACGCAGCGGACGCTGAAGTGATTATCATTGCATCAGCGGTTATCTCTTGTACGTGTGCCTTCATTGACGACGACCTCTAAACATAGTCGTTGCATGTCAAGTGCAAATAAATGTTTTGCGCACGCACGCAATACAAGCACGAACGGTTGACTTTTGCATATGGCATCTCGTAAAAATTTCAGAGGTTTGAGTTCTTGCAACATCTTTAGCGAATAGGCAAAAAATCACATACATACATAGCAATCGGAAGAATATATGTGGTGGTATTTAACCACCGCCACTCACTTAGTCACCATTTCTAGAGCCGAATTAAAACAATTCCCTTCTTTTTTCACGAATGATCGAATAAGCACACATATTTTCAAAAGGTAATAAATATTCCATGTAATCTCACAGAAAAATTGCATGCGCATAACAGAAATAACCCATATCAGAAACACGCACAAGCGCGCATACGCACGCACACAGGCACGTACATACGTACATATAATACACACACACGCACGTAAGTACGCACACACGTAAGTACGCACACACGTAGGCACGCACGCACGCACACGCACGCATGCAGGCACGCACAGAGACATATAGTTACCGCATAGCACGAAAAACACTTCAGTTCTCCTAATTAATGCCCACACACGCACGCACGCACACACACACACACACACACACACACACACACACAACACAAGCGCCGCACATGCACACACTACACACACACACACACCCACACACACACACACACACACACACAACACACACCACCACCACACACACACACACACGCACGCACGCACGCCACGCACGCACGCACGGCACGCATGCACGCACGCACGCACAACACACAGACATATAATATAATATATATATATACTTACCGATATATACTAGCACGAAAAACACTGTTCTCCTAATTAAAGAATCTTAGATGTGTGAATCTGGAAAATGTAGCGATGAGTACGAAAACTCAACTAAAAATATAATTAACATGTGGTTATACACGCATAAACAGTTAGAAGCACCAAACACCTGTTCATAATGAATATATCATCTCCATCAGTAGGACCGCCGACATCACACGTATCATCACCTCTATCAACGATACCAAATCAAACAACCCCAAGGTGCACCATGTAAGCTGTGGAAAGTGTAGGAGTGGTGGGTGGGGTGAGGACGAGAAGGCAACCAGTGTGTCCGATATTGTTCACAGACACGCCACGTGCCGCGAAAGTGGCATTTTTTTCATTCGTCCCTCAAACCTTTATACGTGCGTCAAATGTGACAGTGTGCCGACTCGTGACTGTCAAAGATAACCGCTTGAATCGTGTATACCATGTCCGGTTTAGGGTGCGCATTCAACCAACATATGGGATTATGTGGTACCTTTGGGGTACTTTAGGGTGTACCTTTGGGGTACCTTTATGGATTATGGGATTATTATATACCTTTGTGATATAATTGATGCTCGGCAATGTAAATTAATTCAATAGTATTTCTAACATTTGCCGTTTTATCTGGCTTGTCATTGCCGATATAAGACAGATCATTACAAATCCATGCATCATAATAATCATGCATCATTATAATAATTATTAATAACATTATAATATATTATATATAATAAATATTATTTTATTATTTATGTTAATTATCATCTTATAATATGCATCATAATAATTATGCTCTTAGTACAGAAGCTAGCTAACACCAAATGCTAACTACAGAATTACACTTGTCGTTGTGGACCGAGAACATGACAGCTATGAGCAGCGTAGTCAATATATCGTTTTTTGTCTCATTCTTCGCCTTGCACAGCATCCTGCAAGTACGTAGTCATGGCGCCTCCACGAAGCCACACACAAACACAAACATCACCAAGAAAAGATACAAAGACGCAAAGATAAAATGTGTTATTTAACATTTTAATTCATATAGCTTTATGCACCAATATTGCATGTTGCTTTTGTCTATCAGTATCGCCTATCGATTAATGTTTAATAGCCAACGTTTTTAACTCATAATATATTTTTCAGGTAACTAACATTAGAAAGAAGGCAGTGAATTTTTATATTAACATGTTTCAAATTTAGCAACTTCACTTCACAAACAAAACAGCTCCTTAAAGCCAACTTATTTACTGGAAATTGATATGGCTCTCTCGTTTTCTCGTTTGATCTCTCTTCCTCTCTCTATTTTCTCTCCTTCTCAGGAGAGACAGGCAGGCACGCACGCACAAAAGCGCAAAGAACCCAGGTACACGCAGCGTACGCAAGCACGCACGCGCGCACACACAAACACGGTGCACTCATGCACGCATTGAAATATACATACTTTATTCAATATTTCATAAGATACATATACAGATATATTCCAGATACGGAGAGCTTCAAAACAAGGGGTTTGAAGCGACACGTGGCCACTACCGCCACTAGCTGTTATCCGGAGTAGATATGTCCATCATAAGAAGACACCAGCCTGCTGCTGCTATTATAATATCATATGTCCATGTTCCTTATGGCTTGACGCTACCAGCGTCCCTCCTGCTGTTACCATGACTGCAACTTCCATCTTACTTAGCTGCTATTATAACAGCATATGTCCATGTTCCTTCTGGCTTGACGCTACCACGTCCCTCCTGCTGTTACCATGACTGCAGCTTCCATCTTACTTAGCTGCTATTATAACAGCATATGTCCATGTTCCTCATGGCTTGATGCTACCACGTCGCCTCCTGCTGTTACCATGACTGCAGCTTCCATCTTACTTAGCTGCTATTATAACAGCATATGTCTATGTTCCTCATGGCTTGACGCTACCACGTCCCTCCTGCTGTTACCATGACTGCAGCTTCCAACTTACTTAGCTGCTATTATAACAGCATGTCCATGTTCCTCATGGCTTGACGCTACACCTCCCTCCTACTGTTAGCATGATTGCAGCTCCATGGGTTCCACGCTGCCTTGTTCCAAGGCTTAACACGGGCGGCGCATCGTGCCTCCCGCTATTCGCCGCACCGAGGCGATGGCGCGCCGCACGCTACCTGCCTCTGTTCTTATGTACGAGGTCCACCAGCAGCTTGCTAGCAGCATTACCTATATGACTTGCTGATGATGCATGAATGAAAACATTCAGAAGCTATACTGAGTGGCGAGCCACGTGAGCAGGAAATCGAGGGTTGCGTGACAGGGGTCAACCTAGTGGGATCAGTGGGGCGAGAGAGTCCACGGCTGTGACGGCAATGAAAGAATCCCAGCGCAATGGCGGCCGGTGTCTTCGAGACTTGACGCTCTGGCAGTGTCGTCGCGGCTGCCCGTCGTTGCCATCTACAGAAAAAAAACGCGCAGGCATTTAGATAATCGCTCATACTTTAGAACTTCGTAGAACCTAATTGCTAATCAGATCTATGTGCTCACAGTGAGAGCATTTGCATTACAATGGCCTCCGCTTTAATCGGTCCAGATAAAAAGGCGCATCGGTTTAACAACACATGTCTTTGGAAAACAATATTGCGCACGTTTTGTGTTCGTCGTGTAATCGGGACCACCGTTTAATGAACAATTCTATGGTTCCTTACATGTCTCTATAAAGCAAAGGCCAGTGTATCATATAAAATCAGTATGTTACAAGTTTACCATGCGTTGTTATTGAAAGTGGAGGTTGATAGAGAGAAAAAACAGTTTCAAAATAGGTCAATCTGAGTGGTCGTGAAGTTTCACACTTTTCCTATTTCCTAGTTAGCTATTTTTGGCAATACCAATTATATCATTACTATCCCAACTACTGTTGCTAATTGCGAACATCTGCTCCTATCAAACTGCTGCTCCTACCAGTAAATATAGAGTATAACATACACTACAAACCCTACTAGTATTAACAAGTGCCGCGGAGCGACAGCGCTCATCTACGTCTACTGCGGTGTGACTCTGTGGTAGAGTGGTGGATTCTAGTAAACCCTAGCTGTTAGTCCCAAATGTGTTCAGCATACGCCGCGCGAAACAGTGAAGGCACAGGGATGGTTCAGGAACAACCTTCTCGAAGAAATGTTCGCGGGATCGTTATGAAAGTTGCCACGAGATGCGTGTACGTTTAAGTGTCTTAAGATTAAATGAAAACTCCCATCGTACGTGGTAGCAACAACTATTTGCAACAGAATAGGTAAGCACTCATCCATTTACCTACGCAAGCCTACAGAGCTGCAATAGAGAGCTGCCACCTGTAACCAATTAAACACAGGCAAAAACTACACAGTACTATCACGCACCACATGCACTGGCAGTGGCTACTGAGTGGCATAAGTTACTGTAACACACTGACAGTAGAGAATGCCATATAAATTATACGAGCATAAACCTCCTTCAACCAAATTTAGCTTTTGAATTTCACTAGTAATTGTAGCCTCATACGTCCAGGCATGTATAGATTCTAGCAAGCAAACGTCTGACATTACTCTTGCATGTCAGCGGAAAGTAACTTTCATGGTCCTTTCATATAAGCCAATAATGGTAGGTCACCGCTGAAACAAAAAATTTTTCAATTGCTCCGTCAGACCATGTCCTCAGAAAATGTTTAAAATCTGCCCTGTGCCATTGACCTTTGACCTGTGACCTCAATTTCGGCACAGTGATGTTTTCCTACCATTATGCTATACACTGACTATCACGAGCCTAGGTCGAGCCGTTTAGATTTTGTGCCGCAATTCTGCATTTCCTCCCTATACCTTAAGTTAAGGAGGGAATGTTCCCCTTCTTTTACACTCTTGACCTTTGACCTTTTGACCTTTGACCCCAGCTTCGACATCCGCAACTCGTTTTCGGATTACCCACCACGTCCCGACTTTCGAATCCATACGTCGAGCCGTTTAGATTTGTGCCAACTACATTGACAGGACGCACAGACGAGCAGGCACGGACGCGACGACGGGCACGCTCCTGCGATTCTACAGCTGCATCTGACTATGTCAAATGAGCTAATAACATATAATTACAGCTACGGCCCTGTGTTTATACCTCAGTCTCGAGGCGGCTGAGTCGGACGGATGTGATAGACCGTTGATGTACTGCGCTTGTGCCGCGATGCGTCGCACCTGCTGCCGCGTCACCAGGTATATGCCGGCGCGTACGCAGAACACAAGCACGACGAGCGGGAGGTACATAGAATAAACCTACACGCTGAACGTCAGTGTCGGATTGCCGTAGAACGGCTCGCACGTCGCGCCTACGCTGTCGAAGTAGAAGAGGCCGTGCAGCAAGTACTATTGGCTGCGTAGCAGTACGAACGTGAGCAGCCACGTGCCGGCGACGCATAACAACGCAGCGGCGAATGCGTCATGATGGCGTCATAGCGAAGCGGGTGCAGGATGCAGACGTAACGCTCGACGGTCGATGCACATGAGCGCATCGTCGACTGATGGAAGAGCGTGCCAATGAGCACGGCCTCGATCTGAAACACACGGACAGGCCAGGGTCGTATATAAAGACGGCATATATACGGCTGCTGGACAGCCGCGTGATGGTGCTGCCATCTGATGGAGAAACAGCCGCGCTAAGCACTGCCTCGATCTGAAAACCAGAGCACGTGTATCATATACGTAATATACTGTGCCTGCTGAAACACACAACAGGCGTGGTGCATGGTGCTATCTCTCTGATGGAAGAAACACGCTGATGAGCACGCTTCGATCCTGCACGGGAGGCGCGTAGATGGTGCTGCCATTTGGGCAGACATAGTGTAAACATGTGCTGTTAATCTGTTGGAGAAAACTTGTGGAAGAGCGCACCATAATGATACTGATACTAGCGTCAAGGACGGATAATACGTAGAGTGTGTTAACGGCAAGATAAACGTTCGGGAATAATAGTGCTATTTCAGACTACATTATTGCTACTTTGCCTGCGAGTCTAGACTAAGTTTCGATGAGGTATCCAGCATTAAGCGAATTTTGTGCTCTCTAGAACAAGACAACGCGTTGTCAATACGGGGATACTCGTAGGGCGGAGAGTATCGGCTCCTAAGACGCTCCCGTCGCAGCATGGAGGAGAGGTGAAACTCGACTCTCTGGCCGACCAGATCCCCCCACCCACGCGCTACAGCGTCTGTATCGTGGAAGTTGGTGTGGGCGTAATTTACTGACTGGGACGGGTGCGTTCGGCCTTGATGGTAATAGTGACAATTCGGGGGCATCGCTATGGCGCTTAATCTCCATCTGTCCTAGACACGAGGCTAACGCCGTCATGAGGCTCGGACGCGCGTGCCACTCACCCGTGTGTGTTACAACGCGATCAGTACTAGTGTAGTAAAGGGTGCACGCAAGTTTGGCATATGAAATCAATTATCAAGGCGCTGCAGCAACGTCGGTCGACGGAAACCGATAGCCAAAATGCTTACCGCGCGTGTGAGGATGTGCGAGAGCGTTTGCATGTGCGGGCAGGTTTAGGAGCCGAGAGTGAGTGCTCATGCTAGGAGTATCGTACTTGACAAGCGGTTGGTCTTGTTCTCTAGCGAGAAGAATTCTGCTAATGCAATAGTCCATCAAATATTTAGACTCGCCGGCTAAAGT
>NW_014577390.1:82890-91301 GCF_000485595.1 Priapulus caudatus
TGAAATGGACCTAAAAATTGCTTAACTGGACCTAAATATGCTGATTTGGCTGAATAGGCGCTGATTCAAGCAGAATATAGTGCTGATTGATGCAAAACAACTGCTGATTGATACAAATAACATGTTCAAATAGCTTTTATCAGCAGAATAAACGCCCATTCACGCTAAACAAATGTCCATTTCAGCAAATATGTCTCCCTCTTGCTGATATCAGCACTAACAAATGTTCATTTCAGCATAATTGTCTCCCTTTTGCTGAAATGGACATTTGTTTAGCGTGAATGGGCGTTTATTCTGCTGATATAGGCTATTTGAACATGTTGTTTGTATCAATCAGCAGTTGTTTTGCATCAATCAGCACTTATTCTGCTTGAATCAGCGCCTATTTAGCCAAATCAGCATATTTAGGTCCATTTCAGCAATTTTTAGGTCCATTTAAGCTAAAATTATGTCCATTTAAGCATATTTGTAGTATGACCTCGTTCGTAGTCCATTTTAGCATATTTCTTAGCGCTGATATCAGCAAAAGGGAGACAATTATGCTGAAATAGACCTTTGTTAGTGCTGATATCAGCAAGAGGGAGACATATTTGCTGAAATGGACATTTGTTTAGCGTGAATGGGCGTTTATTCTGCTGATATAGGCTATTTGAACATGTTGTTTGTATCAATCAGCGCCTATTTAGGTCCATTTCAGCAATTTTTAGGTCCATTTAAGCTAAAATGATGTCCATTCAAGCATATTTTTAGTATGACCTCGTTCGTACACCATACACGGCTTCGATCTGCACGGGCAGGCGCGTGATGGTGCTGCCATCTTGGGCAGACATATGTAAACATGTGCTGTTACCTGTTGGGAGAAAACTTGTGGAAGAGCGCACCCATAATATATATATATATATATTGTCGATATGAGACACGGCTGGTAAGCTACAGTAGATTTCCACTAATTACTCCCCGATGCAATACTTCGCATTGTGTATGGGCAATTTTTTGTATGGTAATAATATCCTGTATTTTTGAAGGAATACCAATATTGCCCTTCTTCATGCATGCTGCCTACGGACGCCGTTTAGTGGCGCTTTCCTCCTACTGGTAAATTCACGCGTGAGCCACTGACGTGACCTGTGATGGTGCTGCCATCTGTTAGAAGAGTGGACAATAAAATTGATCAACCACTGATACTGCTACCTCAGATACTAATGTCAGAACAGGTAGACCAGCGATTGATTTATTGTTTAAATGGCGGTTCTCATTTCGTTTATATGCGGAGCACTTTACGTCTATTTAATTACACTTCACGTAATTGGGCAATTTACCTTTTCATTTTGTTTGTTCATTTAATAGCCAAAAATGTTAGTTAAAGTAAAAGGAATGCACGAAACATGGCTGGGTTATAGAATAGAAGGATAGCAGCTTTAATAAAAGCATGCAGAAAGAGAGCTATTCATCCAAGCCCGCTCCACGGTGTTGCCATCTCGACGGTCACTGGACTCCTTATTTTACATTTAATACATATACCCACAAACGCGCGCACACACACACACGCACGCGCGCGCCCACGCGCACGCACCCACGGACGGACGCACACACACACACACATATATACTTGTTATGTTATAAAAGCTGGTACATACCTGGCAGAACCACTCGCTGAACGGCCAGCACTCGTAGACTGACGGGTATATGCAGAAGGGTGTGACGAGCACGCCCATGGCGAGGTCCGTGCATGCGAGTGATGTCAGCAACATACGCGCCTGGTCGCGCATGTGGCGTCGGTAATAGTCGCTATGAACGACGCACATGCCAAGCACGTTGAAGCAGACGATGGCAACGGTGACCACACTCGTTAGCACGCCTCGAGACACCTGCAAGCGACACCTATGTGTGCGACTGCTCAGGTTGTGAGTTGCGGGAAGAGACCTTTAAAATAACTAACTAGACGTATGACGAAGCGGTCTCAGGAGAGTAGCTAAAGAGGTATAATAAAAGGTATCATAAATGAAGATAAGACAAATGAAAGTGTCAATGACACTGTAGCTCACCACAAAAAGGACGCAAATGAGTGAATAAGAAGAAGTCAGTTTTAATTGAGCAACCATCGACGTACATTATAGAAACGATTGCCATCTGTATATCGCAATAATAATTTATAAACCAAAATGAATCACAAGCACGCACGCACGCACACACACACAGACATATATATAATATATATATATACTTACCGATATATACTAGCACGAAAAACACTGTTCTCCTAATTAAAGAATCTTAGATGTGTGAATCTGGAAAATGTAGCGATGAGTACGACAACTCAACTAAAAATATAATTAACATGTGGTTATACACGCATAACAGTTAGAAGCACCAACACCGTTCATAATGACTATATCATCTCCATCAGTAGGACCGCCGACATCACACGGTATCATCACCTCTATCAACGATACCAAATCAAACAACCCCCAAGGCTGCCACCATGTAAGCTGTGGAAAGTGTAGGAGTGCGTGGGGTGGGTGAGGAGGCGAGAAGAGCAACCAGTGTGTCCGATGATGTTCACAGACACGCCACGTGCCGCGAAAGTGCATTTTTTCAATTCGTCCCTCAAACCTTTATACCGTGCGTCAAATGTGACAGTGTGCCGACTCGTGACTGTCACAGATAACCGCTTGAATCGTGTATACCATGTCCGGTTCTAGGGTGCGCATTCAACCAACATATGGGATTATGTGGTACCTTTGGGGGTACCTTTAGGGGTGTACCTTTGGGGGTACCTTTATGGGATTATGGGATTATTATATACCTTTGTGATATAATTGCATGCTCGGCAATGTAAATTAATTCAATAGTATTTCTAACATTTGCCGTTTTATCTGGCTTGTCATTGCCGATATAAGACAGATCATTACAACATCCATGCATCATAATAATCATGCATCATTATAATAATTATTATAATCATTATAATATATTATATATAATAATAATAATTATTATTATTATAGTTATTATCATCATTATAATATGCATCATAATAATTATGCTCTCTATGTACAGAAAGCTAGCTAACACCAAATGCTAACTACAGAAGTTACACTTGTCGTTGTGGACCGAGAACATGACAGCTATGAGCAGCGTAGTCAATATATCGTTTTTTGTCATTCTTCGCTTTGCACAGTATCCTGCAAGCTACGTAGTCATGGCGCCTCCACGAAGCCCACACACAAACACAAACATCACCAAGAAAAAGATACAAAGACGCAAAGATAAAATGTAGTTATGTAACATTTTAATTCATATAGCTTTATGCACCAATATTGCATGTTGCTTTTGTCTATCACGTATCCTATCGGATTAATGTTTAATAGCCAACGTTTTAAACTCATAATATATTTTTCAGGTAATAACATTAGAAAGAAGGCAGTGCATTTTTATATAACATGTTTCAAATCTAGCAACTTCACTTCACAAACAAAACAGCTCCTTAAAGCCAGCTTATTTACTGGAAATTGATATGGCTCTCTCGTTTTCTCGTTTGATCTCTCTTCCTCTCTCTATCTTTCTCTCCTTCTCAGGAAGACAGGCAGGCACGCACGCACAAAAGCGCAAAGGAACCCAGGTACACGCACGTACGCAAGCACGCACGCGCGCACACACAAACACGGTGCACTCATGCACGCATTGAAATATACATACTTTTATTCAATATTTCATAAGATACATATACAGATATATTCCAGATACGGAGAGCTTCAAAACAAGGGGTTTGAAGCGACACGTGGCCACTACCGCCACTAGCTGTTATCCGGAGTAGATATGGTCCATCAATAGAAGACACCAGCCTGCTGCTGCTATTATAATATCATATGTCCATGTTCCTTATGGCTTGACGCTACCACGTCCCTCCTGCTGTTACCATGACTGCAACTTCCATCTTACTTAGCTGCTATTATAACAGCATATGTCCATGTTCCTCATGGCTTGACGCTACCACGTCCCTCCTGCTGTTACCATGACTGCAGCTTCCATCTTACTTAGCTGCTATTATAACAGCATATGTCCATGTTCCTCATGGCTTGATGCTACCACGTCCCTCCTGCTGTTACCATGACTGCAGCTTCCATCTTACTTAGCTGCTATTATAACAGCATATGTCTATGTTCCTCATGGCTTGACGCTACCACGTCCCTCCTGCTGTTACCATGACTGCAGCTTCCAACTTACTTAGCTGCTATTATAACAGCATGTCCATGTTCCTCATGGCTTGACGCTACCACCTCCCTCCTACTGTTAGCATGATTGCAGCTCCATGGGTTCCACGCTGCCTTGTTCCAAGGCTAACACGGGCGGCGCATCGTGCCTCCCGCTATTCGCCGGCACCGAGGCGATGGCGGGCCGCACGCTACTGCCTCTGTTCTTATGTACGAGGTCCACCAGCAGCTTGCTAGCAGCATTCCTATATGACTTGCTGATGATGCCATAGATGACAACATTCCAGAAGCTATTACTGAGTGCGAGCCACGTGAGCAGGAAATCGAGGGTTGCGTTGACAGGGGTGCCACCTAGTGGGATCAGCTGCGAGAGAGTCCACGGTGTGACGGCAATGAAGAATCCCAGAGCAATGGCGGCCGGTGTCTTCGAAGACTTGACGGCTCGGCAGTGTCGTCGCGGCTGCCCGTCTCTGCCCATCTACAGAGAAAAAAAACGCGCGAGGCATTTAGATAATCGCTCATACTTAAGAATTTCGTAGAACCTAATTGCTTAATCAGATCTATGTGCTCACAGTGAGAGCATTTGCATTACAATGGCCTCCGCTTTATCGGTCCCAGATAAAAGGGCGCATCGGTTTAACAACACATGTCTTTGGAAAACAATATTTGCGCACGTTGTTGTGTTCGTCGTGTAATCGGGACCACCGTTTAATCGGGACAATTCTATGGTTCCTTACATGTCTCTATAAAGCAAAGGCCAGTGTATCATATAAAATCAGTATGTTACAAGGTTACCATGCGTTGTTATTGAAAGTGAGGTTGATAGAGAGAAAAACAGTTTCAAATAGGTCAATCTGAGTGGTCGTGAAGTTTCACACTTTTCCTATTTCCTAGTTAGCTATTTTTGCCAATACCAATTATATCACTACTATCCTCACTACTGTTGCTAATTGCCGAACATCTGCTCCTATCAATACTGCTGCTCCTACCAGTATATAGAGAGTATACATACACTACAACACGCTACTAGTATTAACAAGTGCCGCGGAGCGACAGCGCTCATCTCACGTCTACTGCGGTGACTCTGTGGTAGAGTGGTGGGATTCTAGTAAACCCTAGCTGTTAGTCCCAAATGTGTTCACATACGCGCCGAAACAGTGGAAGGCACAGGGATGGTATCAGGAACCTTCTCGAAGAAATGTTCGCTGGGATCGTTATGAAAGTTGCCACGAGATGGCGTGTACGTTTAAGTGTCTTAAGATTAAAGATCAAAGCTCCCATCGTACGTTGTAGCAACAACTATTTGCAAGACAGAATAAGTAAGCACTCATCCATTTACCTACGCAAGCCTACAGGCTGAAATAGAGAGCTGCCACCTGTAACTAATTAACACAGGCAAAAACTACACAGTACTATCCCCACCACATGCACTGGCAGTGGCTATACTGGCAGTGGCATAAGTTACATGTAACACACTGACAGTAGAGAATGCCATATAAATTATACGATTTAAGGAGCATAAACCTTCTTCAACCAAATTTAGCTTTTGAAATTTCACTGTGACATTGTAGAATCATACGTCCAGGCATGTATAGATTCTACAAGCAAACGTCCGACACTTACTCTTCGCATGTCAGCGGAAAGTACATTTCATGG
Organism: Priapulus caudatus; assembly: GCF_000485595.1. Lineage (NCBI taxonomy): Eukaryota > Metazoa > Priapulida > Priapulimorpha > Priapulimorphida > Priapulidae > Priapulus > Priapulus caudatus. Next base: position 88,761 of record NW_014577390.1, read on the forward strand.
TCCTTTCAATAAAGCCAATAATGGTAGGTCACGGCTGAAACAAAAACGTTTTTCAATCGCTCCGTCAGACCATGTCCTCAGAAAATGTCTAAAATCTGCCCTGTGGTATATATACGTAATATACGTGCTCTGCTGAAACACACAACAGGCGTGTGATGGTGCTGCTATCTGATGGAAGAACACGCTGATGAGCACGGCTTCGATCTGCACGGGCAGGCGCGTGATGGTGCTGCCATCTTGGGCAGACATATGTAAACATGTGCTGTTACCTGTTGGGAGAAAACTTGTGGAAGAGCGCACCCATAATATATATATATCAAGAGCGGATAATACCTAGAGTGTACAACGGAAAAACGGGAAAATAGTGCTATTTCACGACTACATTATTCTACTTTGCCTGCGAGTCTAGAATAATTTCATGGGATTGCATTAAGCAGAATTCTTTGCTCTCTAAAACAAGACAACCGCTTGTCAATACGATACTCCTAGGCGGAGATATTCGGCTCCTAAACCTCCCCTCCCACATGCCAAACGCCACTCGAATCCACTTCTGCCACCATCCTACACGCGGCTAAGCGTTGCTTCGTGAAAGTTCGGTTTTTCCGCGATAAATTTATGAATGGACGGTGCTTCGGTTATCATAGGTGACATTCGGGGGCATCGCCTATGCCCTTATCTTCCATTATCTTTCGTAGCACGGCTAACGCCCGTCATGATGGAGCCGGCTCCATCAAGTTTTTACAACGCAGCTCAGTTACTAAGTGTAGTAACAGTACCAAATTTGGGCATATGACATCAATTATCAGCGCTGCCAAGTGGTGACGGAAACGATAGCCAAAATGCTTACCCGCGTGTAGGATGGTGGCAAGTGGATTCGAGGTGGCGTTTAGGCATGTGGGAGGGCAGGTTTAGGAGCCGATATCTCCGCCTAGAGTATCGTTATTGACAAGCGGTTGGTCTTGTTTTAGAGAGCAAAGAATTCTGCTTAATGCAATACATCAAATTATTCTAGACTCGCAGGCCAAGTAGAATAATGTAGTCGTGAAATAGCCACTTTTTCCCGTTTTCCGTTGTACACTCTAGGTTATTATCCGCTCTTGATATATATATATATTGTCGATATGAGACACGGCTGTAAGCTACAGTAGATTTCCACTAATTACTCCCCGATGCAATACTTCGCATTGTGTATGGGCAATTTTTTGTTATGGTAATAATATCCTGTATTTTTGAAGGAATACCAATATTGCCCTTCTTCATGCATGCTGCCTACGGACGCCGTTTAGTGGCGCTTTCCTCCTACTGGTAAATTCACGCGTGAGCCACTGACGTGACCTGTGATGGTGCTGCCATCTGTTAGAAGAGTGGACAATAAAATTGATCAACCACTGATACTGCTACCTCAGATACTAATGTCAGAACAGGTAGACCAGCGATTGATTTATTGTTTAAATGGCGGTTCTCATTTTCGTTATATGCGGAGCACTTTACGTCTATTTAATTACACTTCACGTAATTGGGCAATTCACCTTTTCATTTTGTTTGTTCATTTAATAGCCAAAAATGTTAGTTAAAGTAAAAGGAATGCACGAAACATGGCTGGGTTATAGAATAGAAGGATAGCAGCTTTGATAAAAGCGTGCAGAAAGAGAGCTATTCATCCAAGCCCGCTCCACGGTGTTGCCATCTCGACGGTCACTGGACTCCTTATTTTACATTTAATACATATACCCACAAACGCGCACACACACACACACGCACGCGCGCGCCCACGCGCACGCACCGACGCACACACACACATATATACTTGTTATGTTATAAAAGCTGGTACATACCTGGCAGAACCACTCGCTGAACGGCCAGCACTCGTAGACTGACGGGTATATGCAGAAGGGTGTGACGAGCACGCCCATGGCGAGGTCCGTGCATGCGAGTGATGTCAGCAACATACGCGCCTGGTCGCGCATGTGGCGTCGGTAATGGTCGCTATGAACGACGCACATGCCAAGCACGTTGAAGCCGACGATGGCAACGGTGACCACACTCGTTAGCACGCCTCGAGACACCTGCAAGCGACACCTATGTGTGCGACTGCTCAAGTTGTGAGTTGCGGGAAGAGACCTTTAAAATAACTAACTAGACGTATGACGAAGCGGTCTCAGGAGAGTAGATAAAGAAGTATAATAAAAGGTATCATAAATGAAGATAAGAAAAATGAATGTGTCAATGACACTGTAGCTCACCACAAAAAGGACGCAAATGAGTGAGTAAGAAGAAGTCAGTTTTAATTGAGCAACCATCGACGTACATTATAGAAACGATTGCCATCTGTATATCGCAATAATAATTTATAAACCAAAATGAATCACAATTTGTTACCGTAGATGGCGCTACACCCGCTTTGTAGCGATGGCGTTTGAAATAAATAGGTTATGCTGCGTTCCGACATGTTTTGTAAAACTTTACTCTAAATAGACGTTTTATCGGCAGGGTGGAGAGGAAATACCAATTTTGCATTAAAGATATTGTCAATGAAATCTT
>NW_014577390.1:91556-100042 GCF_000485595.1 Priapulus caudatus
GCCTTCATTGACCTTTGACCTGTGACCTCCAATTTCGGCACAGTGATGGCTTTTCCTACCATTATGCTATACACTGACTATCACGAGCCTAGGTCGAGCCGTTTAGATTGTGCCGCAATTCTGCATTTCCTCCCTATACCTTAAGTTAAGGAGGGAATGTTCCCCCTTCTTTTACACCTCTTGACCTTTGACCTTGGACCTTTGACCCAGCTTCGACATCCCAACTCGTTTTCGGATTACCCCACCACGTCCCGACTTTCGAATCCATACGTCGAGCCGTTTAGATTTGTGCCCAACTACATTGACGGACGCACAGACGGACGCACGGACGCACGCACGGACGCACGCTCCTGCGATTCTACAAGCTGCATCTGACTATGTCAAATGAGCTAATAACATAATACAGCTACGGCCCTGTGTTTATACCTCAGTCTCGGAGGCGGCTGAGTCGGACGGATGTGATAGACCGTTGATGTACTCGGCTTGTGCCGCGATGCGTCGCACCTGCTGCCGCGTCACCAGGTATATGCGGCCGTAGCAGAACACAAGCACGACGAGCGGAGGTACATAGAATAAACCTATCACGCTGAACGTCAGTGTCGGATTGCCGTAGAACGGCTCGCACGTCGCGCCTACGCTGTCGAAGTAGAAGAGGCGTGCAGCAAGTACTATTGCTGCGTAGCAGACGAACGTGACAGCCCACGTGCCGGCGACCATAACAACGCAGCGGCGATGCGTCATGATGGCGTCATAGCGAAGCGGGTGCAGGATGCAGACGTAACGCTCGACGGCGATGCACATGAGCGCCATCGTCGACTGATGGAAGAGCGTGCCAATGAGCACGGCCTCGATCTGAAACACACGGACAGGCCAGGGTCGTATATAAAGACGGCTATATATACGGCTCTGGGACAGGCGCGTGATGGTGCTGCCATCTGATGGAAGGAACACGCCGCTAAGCACTGCCTCGATCTGAAACCAGAGCACGTGTATCATATACGTAATATACGTGCTCTGCTGAAACACACAACAGGCGTGTGATGGTGCTCTATCTGATGGAAGAACACGCTGATGAGCACGGCTTCGATCTGCACGGGCAGGCGCGTGATGGTGCTGCCATCTTGGGCAGACATATGTAAACATGTGCTGTTACTGTTGGGAGAAAACTTGTGGAAGAGCGCACCCATAATATAATATATATATATTGTCGATATGAGACACGGCTGGTAAAGCTACAGTAGATTTCCACTAATTACTCCCCGATGCAATACTTCGCATTGTGTATGGGCAATTTTGTGTATGGTAATAATATCCTGTATTTTTGAAGGAATACCAATATTGCCCTTCTTCATGCATGCTGCCTACGGACGCCGTTTAGTGGCGCTTTCCTCCTACTGGTAAATTCACGCGTGAGCCACTTTTGACGATCCGACTTGTGGTACTTTTATTATCCTACCAAGATTTTGTATATTGTCTTATATTGGACTACGACTACTACTATTTAAAAAATGCAATTGTAAATACTATCAATTATAATTTTACATTGCATCATAGTATCTTCTTTTTTTATATATCTACACATATACTTATTATATTATATATATTTATTATTATGTATACAACAACAATAGGAACATTTTCACAACATGCTTCATATTTTACGGTTGCGCTTATTTTCTATACTTTGCCCCAAAAATTGCACCTATTACGAAAATTATATTGTCACGTAAAGTTGTGGGTAGATTTTGTTATTCAAAGAAGGGAGAACGGTGGGGTGGTTCATTCCCGGTAAAACGAACCAGACGAGTGTGACACCACAGACTGTTTGTGTCTATATAATATGCTATATAATTGCCAAACCCTACCTAATTTGCATTTTTTAAATATCAAAACCCCTAGCCCTTATTCATGCACATACCAAAAATGAGCAAAATCCGTTGAACCTGAACCGACTAATGGCAATTCCAATTTTTGCCAAAAAATTGCCGTGGCTCAAAAGTACGTCGACTAGCGTGCTTCAAAATAGGACGTTTAATATGGGAGCATAGCAGTAACAACTATACCCAATTTCAAACATGTGGGTCAAACGGTTCCTGAGTTATCGTTGACCGTAGCGAAATGTTGACGGACGGACGGACGGACGGACGGACGGACAGACGGACGGACGGACGACCGACGACCCATGGCAATAGCTCAGCTTGACGATGTCAAGGTGAGCTAACAAAGCTAGGACTTTTTGTTCGTCGTTTGTAGACTATCCTGCACGTTTCGAATGGTGCGGTGCCTTGTAAAATACAAGAGTGGGTCACAACATATAATATACATATAATATAATATATCAGATGCAGGACAAAAGATACCTGCCACGCGTCGGGGTATTCGTTACTATGGTTGCAGTGATACAGTGTACTGAAGTCAGGCATGTTAACTTCACGGCGTTTGTCTGTCTTTCTTAGTTTCAATAGACTCCACAACCTCGGCGACTGTCTGTCTATCTGTCGTTGAGAAAACTCCAAAGCTATGGTGGTCGTCTGCCACTAAGACAATTGTACTGCGTTGCCATCTATCTTGCCACTGAGACGGCTTCACTGCTCCAGTGTATGCCTGTCACTGGCACAACTCTCGTCTGCCACTAAGGCAACGTCTCTGCCTTGGGATCTGCCTATCACTAGGACAATTCAATCCACTGCATATCTCACTGGCATTAAAACAATTGTACTGCCGTAGTGTCTGCCTGTATGCCTGCCACTGCCGACAACTTGAATGCCACAATAACCGGCACAGATCCCTTCCTCGCTATCACAAATAATAACGACCAACTCTACTCTCGTTTTATCACCGGCGGAATTCCTGACTCAGGCAATTACACGTCATCGGTATGACATCATACCTTACGCCTTACACATCAGCGTATACATATACAGCTATATAGTGCACACATCACACTCGCTCCATGGTACATCACTGCGCTTGCTATGGCGGCTGAGTATAGACAAGCGGCTACCATTATAGGATTATATATAACGAAGAAGGCCAGAGTGCGCAGTCAGTCAGCCGATCTAGTCAGGAGAGCAGGGCAAACACTGCGCGCCTTCAGGTACGCGCACGGACAGAGTAAAGCAGCAGAGAGTGCTGCTGCTGATACTGGCTTCACGTGCCGTGCAGGGAGGGAGAGAGCGAAACACCAGAGCATCGCGGCAAATGTACCTTAAACACAACTATGTACACAGGGTTAGCGAGGTGATGCTAGAAGTGAAGTAGAATTGGGCAAGCTAGCTGGTATGTGCTCTGCTCCATGTATCCGTTTGTTTGTACAGGCCTGCGGCAGATGTTGGAAATGAAACGAGTTGTACAAGCTACAACTTGTACTAAATGTTGTAGAAAAAGCAGGGGCAAGCTGGATGGCTTAGTGGAAAAGCTAATGCCTACTCGGTTGCTGCAATCAAGTGCTTTACAGTATAGACCCTTGTAACCTTATGTATACACGCGACATATCATGTAGCGACAATTTCCTACTGATATTATTAGAATATATACTAAACATAGTTCTCTTTGCCATAAAAAAGACGTTACATAATGTATACTATAGTATACATATGTTCACGCTACTAAAGGTACATGGTGTCTTGTTTATACACTGCTTGGCATCGCGCCAACAACTCTGACTTCCCTGCGACAGACAGCTCAGAGCTGAAGCCAGCACAAAATAATGTAGTGCTGCGTGTGTCCATCAAGGTCAGAGTAAATAACACAGTTTTTAATGTAGAATGGATGCGAGTCATCGCGAGGTGTGGAGTGGAGACTAAATGCTCATTCACACCGCGGCCTAAAGAATAGTAATCGAATCCGCTCCGACGTATGCCCCTTTATCTACCCTTCTCCCTTTGGTCGCACAGCTAATATATAATGCTTCATTGCCTCATTCATGTCAAGCAGTCACTCGATCCTACTTTGGATCCACGGTATATTAATCATCATCATCACCGTCATCATCATCATCATCATCACCACAATCCTAACGTTCACCTATTCCTAATCGTAACACCCAACCATAACTATAACCTTAATCCCTAAACATTACCAACAAACAACCTAATCACCAACCCAACCACACCCCTATACCACTATACCTAACCTCTAACCCAACCCCTTTTTTATTCATAACCTCCTCCTACCACTAATCTAACCCTATCCTCATCAGAAACCTTATACTAATTTAATGATAAGCCGATCATTAAAAACCAGCGGTGCCAAAAGCAGAATTACAGCAGTTAGATTAACGGTATTTCAGTCGCGCGGTCACGAGAGTCCATGTTATCGTCCAGTACGACTTTGGATTCATAAACACTTGGGACTCTGTCAAATTCCGCCTCCCTCCTACTACCGCACTCACCCGCTGCTAATAACACCAGACCCAACCAGACTGAGACATACATGCTATACCCGCTTTCCAGCGCGTCCCCCAGCAACCAACAAGCCTCGCTGCTCGACTCCTCTCATAGGCTATCATTTATTAGATGCTTATTAAAACTCTACGGCTGGAGTAAACACTTGATCTGAGCGGGGCACAACAGTGCATGCGCAAACCCGCTCCTGTATAGGTGGACGTTGAGGCGCGTCTAGCACATGATCGGCCCTCTACTATAGACTATTCCCGATACGTATACAGACACGCCGAAAAAACGCTATCACCTCACACCAAAGGAAAAGGAATTCTTTTTACACGGGATCATGTGTGTGTGTGTGTGTGCGCGTGCGCGTGCGTGTACGTGTGTGCGCATGTAAGAGGTAACCAAGGATATTGTTGTTAGGTATATGCTAACCTAGAGCCATCCCATCGCCATACAAACCTGCACCCCTACACACTGCCAAATGCATGTACTTATGCCACCCTGAGAATTTCGCAGCACTGTTGGCAAACATAACCGATTATGTATGCAACAATAAATCCCCAATCCCTGACAATTTCCTGCGTTAGCACCAGTACTACAAGGTATGATATTAATAAGTCTGTAGCCACTTCTTAATCGAAACAGAAAGCATAAAACCTATTGTTTTGGGGTGTCCTACACGATAAAGTGTGTATGAATGCTTTAGTACATTCAGTCTCTATAAGATTGTCAGAACACGACGTGGGAGAACCAAATTTAAGCAGCGTGGAGCAGCAAAGATATTATTTTTTTCGATTACGTGTGCCACAGATGTTAGATGTTCAGCGAATTTTGAGAATACACAAGTTAGTATAGTATGATGTTGTTTGAACCAGGTTCAGTACATTTAGAAGTGCAGAAGGTGCAGCAGCTACAGGAAAGAAACACCCAAACCCACAACAGTAGCAAATTAGCATATCTAAACATCCACTTAAAATCAATGAACACGGTTTCTACAAATAGCAGTCTATTTCCTCATTATTTCGCATGATAACATTTCATAATAACACTTTACCCAAGTCTATCTTAATTAAAATGAACAGTAATCACTTCCATTACTCATCAAAATCTACAATGGCACACGTGTAAGAACCTGAAAGCAAGACATATTACTCAAAATGCATCACTCACGTTTGATATTTTCACTATCAAAATCATGCAAAAAACATGGCATTTGACTGTGTCGAGCAACTAATTTACACGTGTCGCCGTCGTCAGCAAAACCTGTTGAACGGACGATGGTGAAGCACTTTAAGCCTCTCATTGCATAAATCGATGTACGAGCTAACATTTTCATAGGTTTAATTGCATGATAAAACAGGATGTACAAATGCCCCCAGCATATCCCACGCAATGACGTCATGCATACACTCGGCCTTCATCAATCGACCCCTCTCCAACAAGGCTCTGCAATGCAAGTGGACACCGGAATAAACTTATCAGAATCCACCCATCCATTACACCTATTCTCACATGCACATATTCTATTCCCTTTATGGAAATAGAGCAGAGGAAAACTAACCTCGGCACCCATAGGCACCTGGTGTAAGTGTGCAGCAATATGCCTAGGTGGTAACTGTAGCAGGCTCCCTGTAAGTGGTGTCCTATAGAAGGCTGCCAGGACAGGTGAAAGGCTGCCGAAAGATGCCACCTCTGAGCAAGGATGTGCCAAGGTTGCATCACCCCCACCCACCCATGGTAAGCTACCTAGGTGGAATCGTCCGTAGTCACCTCGACCCACGCATCAACTCGGCCAACTCAACCAGCCGGCGAGGCGAGTTGACCGGTGCCCAGGTGGAATATATTGAGAAAGCAGTCAAGGTGCTATTAGAGAACACCTAAATATCAGTCAGTGGAGACAAGTGTCTCTCCCTGAAGTACTTGTGAGGCTTATGGTGCTGAGAGGATAGGTTTGCTGTGCGTTGAAAGTAGGATAGCACAGATGGTGTGGAGACCTGATCCTCAACGTCCTCATCATCCTCCCTATCGAATAAACCAGATAAAATAGATGAATCAGAACTCTAACTACTGTTTCAATTATCCCACTAAGGTGATGTGTTACTCAATCAGACTGATGGCAGACAATATTAGCTGCTATAATAACACCTAACACGATGTTACACTCTCACAAGAACTTCGTCATCCTTTGACATACTTATTACGACTAGCAATGGACGACAATGACCATTACTGTATACGCTAATTTCGCGAACGCGTCCCGACTGCGAAAATAACAACACGCGAATAATTCATACCGAATAATTCATAATTCACTGACCGCGAAATTACTGTCAAGTCTGAATTCGCGAAAATATCTATACGCGAAAAATATGGCGTACACAGTATGTCAAATAACAGCAACAACAGCAGCAGTAGCACTAGCAACAATGAGAATGCTATCAATTTACCACGACACTGCCACACATTTTTTCACTATAATCTTTGATGCCGTTGACCAGCTGAACCTCACAAACTGCGGGAAGGCAAACACGGGGTCAGGATTTGACAGGAACTTCACGGTCTGTGGATCTGTGGGCAGAACAACAAGCACCATGTAACCTGCTATTAGTCAAGTAGGCCTGCATTAATTCACAACTTGTTACATACGTGCTGGCTGTAATTAAAGGTACTAGAAGTATGCATGCTCAATATCATAAACATTATAATCGATAGTTACTGCGTCTATACATTTCTATGAGCACAATAATGAAATGTTATCATCGCAGATATAATGTATTGCTTATCTCTGTTTTTCACCTCCTGGGTAGCCACTGCCAATGCTGACATTGTCAATGTCATCAACATCAAGTGTCTCTGGAAATTTCCAGCCTTTCACTGCCTTGTCTCGGCAAACCTAACAAGGGGTAAACTGACAATAAACACGTGAATTATGCTAAGAAAAAAATCTTCTAAACAAACCTTCTTAAAACAAGTGCCGCGGAGCGACAGCGCTCATCTAACGTCTACAGCGGTGACTCTGTGGTGGAGTGGTGGGATTCTAGTAAACCCTGTTAGTCCCAAATGTGTTCACATACACGCCGAAACAGTGGAATGCACAGGGATGGTATCAGGAACCTTCTCAAAGGAATGTTCGTTGGGACGTTATGAAGTTGCCACGAGATGGCGCGTACGTTTAAGTGTCTTCAGATTAAAGATGGAAGCTCTCATGTACGTAGTAGCAACAACTATTTGCAAGACAGAATAGGTAAGCACTCATCCATTTACCTACGCAAGCCTACAAGCTGCAAATTGCAATGAGAGAGCTGCCACCTGTAACCAATTAAGGCAGGCAAAAACTGCACAACAACATGCACTGGCAGCAGCCACTGGCAGTGGCATACGTTACATGTAACATACTGAAGTACAGAATGAAATAGAAATTATACAATTTAAGGAACATACACCTTCTTTAACCAAATTTAGCTTTTGAAATTTCACTGTGACATTGTAGCCTCATACATCCAGGCATGTATAGATTCTACTAGCAAACCCGGCAGTCAAATTCTTTCTAACAGACAGTCAACAAATCCAAGTTTAAACCTCCTCTTGAGGGTCAAAAGGTTATCTGACACTTACTCTTCGCATGTCAGCAGAAGGGACATTTCATGGTCCTTTTAATAAAGCCATAAAAATGCTAGGTCACCGGCTGAACAAAAAAGTTTTTCAATCGCTCCGTCAGACCATGTCCTCAGAAAATGTCTAAAATCTGCCCTGTGCCACTGACCTTTGACTGTGACCTCCAATTTCGGCACAGTGATGGCTTTTCCTACCATGATGCTATACACCGACTATCACGCGCCTAGGTCGAGCCGTTTAGATTTGTGCCGCAATTCTGCATTTCCTCCCTATACCTTAAGTTAAGGAGTGAATGTTCCCCCTTCTTTTACACCTCTTGACCTTTGACCTTTGACCCCCAGCTTCGACATCCCAACTCGTTTTCAGATTACCGCCCACCATCCTGAATATCGTGACCGTACGTCGAGCGGTTAAGATTTTGCCTAACTGTTGACGGACGCACGGATGGACGGACGGACGGACGGACGGACGGACGGACGG
>NW_014577390.1:100506-104749 GCF_000485595.1 Priapulus caudatus
AAGGAACATACACCTTCTTTAACCAAATTTAGCTTTTGAAATTTCACTGTGACATTGTAGCCTCATACATCCAGGCATGTATAGATTCTACTAGCAAACCCGCGCAGTCAAATTCTTTCTAACAGACAGTCAACAAATCCAAGTTTAAACCTCCTCTTGAGGGTCAAAAGGTTATCTGACACTTACTCTTCGCCATGTCAGCAGAAGGACATTTCATGGTCCTTTTAATAAAGCCATAAAAATGCTAGGTCACGCGCTGAAGACAAAAAAGTTTTTCAATCGCTCCGTCAGACCATGTCCTGCCAGAAAATGTCTAAAATCTGCCCTGTGCCCACTGACCTTTGACCTGTGACCTCCAATTTCGGCACAGTGATGGCTTTTCCTACCATGATGCTATACACCGACTATCACGAGCCTAGGTCGAGCCGTTTAGATTTGTGCCGCAATTCTGCATTTCCTCCCTATACCTTAAGTTAAGGTTGAATGTTCCCCCTTCTTTTACACCTCTTGACCTTTGACCTTGACCCCCAGCTTCGACATCCCAACTCGTTTTCAGATTACCGCCCCACATCCTGAATATCGTGACCGTACGTCGAGCGGTTAAGATTTGTGCCTAACTGTTGACGGACGGACGCACGGACGGACGGACGCACGGACGCACGGACGATCATGCGATTCTACAAGCTGCATCTGACTATGTCAGATGAGCTAAAAAACCAACTTCGCATAGTGGCAACTGCAGTAATGTTACAACATGCACGATTAACATTAACATGAATATGGTCATTTACCTTGGCACATATGCTGGCTGCACTCACTATGGGATACAGTGAATCAGCTTTTTTCGCAACAGTTATCTTTAGGCCGGGGAGATTCTCTTGCAGTTTCTGCTGGTATTTGGATGGATCTCCCACCGTATCCACATACACCTGACCAACATCAGTAAAATGAAAACTTACAGGCAAATATTATCTAAATAAAAATGTATCTGAAGCATAAGGCAATTCCATCGTATACGAACAACTACCCACTGGACAATTACCCCCCGGTCAATTACCCACCAGGACAATTACCCACCCGGAGGATTACCCACCAGGACGATTACCCACCCGGACAATTACCCCCGGACAATTACCCACCCGGACAATTACCCACCGGACAATTACCCATCCGGACAATTACCCACCAGGACAATTCCACCAGGACAATTACCCCACCCCAGACGATTACCCTAGCCCCCCCCACACACCGTACAGTAGTGATGATTCATCTAACGAACCAACTCATGATTTCATAATTTCAACTTCAACATTTGCTGATACTGCCGATATTTTGACTTATTTGCCGACATTTTCCGATACCCGATTTGAAGTTCATATCGGCAAGTATCGGCCTTCACCTGCGCATCAGCAGCGAGAGCGAAGCGCAGCACCAATGCACACGTACATGTCTAGACCATTTTCTGGGTCGCTTAATACAATGAATAACATCAGGGGCGTAAATCCGTACCGAGGAGTGGGGGGATGGTCGGCGATAGCCATCACATACTAGCACGAGCACAAGCCCACAATTATTTACGCACACGCACGCAATCCCGCACGCACGAACATACACACACACGCACGCACGCGAACGTACGCACGCATGCACGACGCACGCACGCACGCACACACAACACACACACACACACACACAAACACACGTACATACATTTATACATGCATACATACATGCACGCACGCACGCACGCACACACGTGCATTCAGCCATTTTCCTGCAATCTGAGGCATACTGTGGGCCATATTCTCATGTCTGATGACACTATCTCAACCCTAGACTCAACCCTACAAGTTAGGATTCAAAACACTTTTCTTGACTTTTCAGAGAGCGTACACAGTTAGGTTACTATAGTAATAATACATGTATTAAAACACAGGTAAGAATTGCAATTTCTCACAATTTCACGTGTTTTTGTATGTTTGCAACCATACTTTTTGGCTATTATTTTTTTCTGTTTTTTTTTTGAATCTCAGGGGAGATATTTGTACAGGCCATCCCCCCCTCCTTCAAGAGCGGGGGGGATGCATTCCCCTATCCCCCCGGGATTTACGACCCTCCTGGCACACACGCACAAACAGTTACATAACATAACGTACATGGCCAAGAGCAAGATCATTTGGGGATACAACATTTCCGTCATTATAGGAGGGGTAGGGGACTCCCCCCCCCCGCCCATTATCGACGCCGCTGTTCTCTGAACACATGGGGTAGGCATTTCTCTTTCTCTCTTTTCCAGACATACATTATGTATTGCAGCGGACAAAAATTTACGGAAGGGGGAATTTTTCCCTTATTGGAAGGTTAGGTGGGTAATTGTCCTGGTGGGTAATTGTCCTGGTGGGTAATTGTCCTGGTGGGTAATTGTCCTGGTGGTATTGTCCTGGTGGGTAAAATTGTCCGCTGGTGGGTAATTGTCGCGTGGGACGTGTGGGTATATGTCCTGGTGGGGTACATTGTCGCGGGGTGGGAGGGTAATCGTCCGGGTGGGTAATCGTCCGGCTGGGTAATTGTCCTGGTGGGTAATTGTCCGGGGAGTAATTGTCCGGTGGGTAATTGTCCAGGGGGTAGTTGTCCTAGAATCCAATTCCATGTTCAACCATCAAAAAATACCTCCAGTCTAAAGGTACAAAAACATGTAATATGTGTGTATAACCACTGACCTCTTCAACTTGCACTCCATCTTGCAGTGCAGCTTTCACCAATCCTATCGCAGAATCGTGGGAAATCCAATTCAAGTTATACTTTGACCTAAAAGTACACAAATAGCTAGGACACCTTAAAAGCCCCCCAAGTAAATGTTTAATAGTAAAAGGACAGGTGTCCTTTAGTAAAAGGACAGGTGTCCTTTATCAGACAACTCATAAAATGTGCTGATAACATTCACTGTTAACCTAATTCTATCCAATCTCCACCAATCCAGTCACAGCCTGTTACAGGAGGCAGAGCTATCGACCTATCCATCCATCATTCATCCGTCCATTCATCCATCCATCCATCCACCCACAAACCTATTTTTCTATCTATCTATCTGTCCGTCCGTCCGTCCACCCAGCCAACCACCTACCCACCTAATCTATCTATCTATATCCATGATGCATCCATCCATCCATCCATCCATCCATCCATCCATCCATCCATCCACCCTTTTACCTTTCATGATTGGCATGATGAGAAATATGTATATATTAAAATAAGTACCTTCTTAACATTGCATTTGAGATAAATGCAGGTGATAAAATATCTGTCATCCAACCTATCCATTCAGAGCATTCGTTAATCTTTTCCATAAGCTGTTCTCGTTGCTCCTCCGTCAATGTCTTAGAGTCTGCAAAACTGTTCTTTGTGAACTCCTCCTTTCTAGAGATTGGGGAATAGCAAATGCCATACACCATTGGACCTGAAATCAAATAATTAGTTACTGAGAGTGAACGCATGGCTATCTGTATAGTATTATTGTTATGTACTGACACCCGATAAGAAGTTAACTTATTTTGTATTGTTGAGGACATTAAAGTAACTATTGTGAGAGTTTTCCAGTGTTTTCCCCACTTTCATGATAACTACCGTTATTGCTTGAGTAACAGCAATTGTCTAGAGTAACGATAAAATGTCTTAGAACCTTTGTATTCACCAAATCGTGCACGATTACAATTTTGCGTCCTGTTTGTTTACCGTTGCCATCTCTCGGACTTTCTCGCAGTAGCGCGAGACATCTATCACGGTGCAGTAATGCATATAGTCGCGCCGCAAAAATCAGGTCAGAGTGTAACCACAGACGTTCATACTAGCGTAACAGGAGAATAGTCCTAATGCCACGTAAAGTCTGTTATTAGAGAAGCTTGTGGATTACCAGTCAGTTAGTAACACGGGAATGACAATGACAGAAAGTGCTCTGAATTATTGACATAATGAAAGTGTCAATGACACTGTAGCTCACCAGAAAAAAAGACACAAATGAGAGTGAGAAGAAGTCAGTTATAATTGAGCAACCATCGACATATATTATAGAAACAAAGAGTATATATGGGAGAACTCCCATTATATACTCTTCATAATTATATGTGTAATTTTTATGTGAAAATAATAAATAATATTATATATAAATTATAAATAATTTATAAACCAAAATGAATCACAATTTGTGACGGTAGATGGCGCTATACCCGCTTTGATATTTCTTAGC
>NW_014577390.1:104774-117081 GCF_000485595.1 Priapulus caudatus
CGAGAGATATTCAAATTGATCAAATTGACGAATGACAGATTGCTTGAACCAAACCATAATCATGTCATTACTACACTACAGTACAGTCCAGTCTAGGCTCTAGTCTAGAGACTAGTAGTAGTACTAGTAGTAGTAGTAGTAGTAGTAGTAGTAGTAGTACAGCCTGGCTTACAGGCTACAGCCTACACGGCTACAGCCTACAGGCTACATTACTCATTTACTGATTTAGTCATTAGACATTACCTACTGTACTGAGTAGTAAGGTTTATTCGTGTTCCGTGCAATGAACAGATATGCCGTACTCCCAGTCACACAGTGATAAATTTTTGCTACACTATAGGCAAAGCTATGGCGAACAATAATATTTTACCTCATTTTAATGTAGTGCATCACCAGTTTTACAATAACTAAACACAAAACAACAACAATGTTTAGTCGCTATAACAACAACAGAAGGACGCTTTTAAATAGGTAGCGCCACGGTGCCACGCGAACCGGATAAGTATATTTTGTGATGTCAAGTGTTTTTTAGCGCCAATGTTGATAATGTTGGCGAATATCCTTTCACTTGTAGTTGTTACTCTATCGTACTTTTGACGCATAACTAAGCGCAGTTTGAAATGACATATCCGAATATGAGAAAGACAATACGAAGAATTGTCTCTTAAAATCGTCTGTCCCGTGCTTGACGAAGAATGAACCATGTGCTGGCTCGTATTGACGAAGCAGGCCGCGGACCAGTTCTCGGTAAAATGATAAAATCGGTCGTGAACTTCGCAGTCACATTTATTTAATAATATTTATTAATTAATTAATATGATCATGTCTTATTTTAAATAGCAGCAGCGATGGTATTGACTATAAGTAGGCCACATGCATGCAGTTAACTTAGCCTTCAATCTTGGAACGTCTCAATAAATAAATAAAAAAGGTCAATATTAATAAACACAAAAATGTACCCTATTTACTACCAAAGTCTGTTTCTCTACTCTATTTCGCATATTATTGCGATAATCACCTGTAAATGCCGGTCAAGTGCTCATCTGCAACACACAAGTACACCGTACGCTCGCCCTGTCCACAAACAACATGAATAAGAGAGCAGGTAGGAAAGCGTGATCACAAAATTCACTTGACGCTCGCTCAGGGATCAAATTTTACGACTGCCAACTGCGGCATTTGCTGCCGGAACATATTGATTGGCGTCAATGGGTAGTCTGTATCGGCGGCAAGTAAATGTCGTCGTAGCACATCCAAATATACACGCAAGTACAAACAGTCACACTGCACCTATCCCTAACCCTAACACTAACACTAACTCTGAACCGACTCGGCTATCTTATATATATACACGTGTCATAGCACCAAAATTAATCTATGGTGTATAACCTTTCATGTGATGCCGCAAACAATGCTCGGACGAATAGCGCCACTGAACTAGTAATCCGATGCTCGGACGAATAGCGCCACCGAACTAGTATCCGATGCTCGGACGAATATCCACGTCCTTAAAGGACATATATATCGTGGATATTCGTCCGAGCATCAGATACTTGTATACACAAAATATACACACAAGTACAAACAGTCACCCTATCCCACGGAATAGTAATAATCACCACGGTTCAGTATGATTTTACTACTAATATTTTGTGTATATTCTTCATATGTTTTCAATGTTTGTCGATTACTAAGTCGCTGTGCGATTTAAATAAGAAACCTGTGTATGCTGCTGAATCAGTCCCCACTACTGTGCAATTTAAATCAATATTTCTATGACAGAGTCTTCAATTGTTAGATTAAATAATCTAACAATGTGTCTCACTGCTGCTCTGTGTCTGGACTTTTGTATTTTATACATGGAAATATTTTTTAAATTGACAAAAAACTTTAATATTAATTGCACCATCTTGGTTTTATTCATATTTGATACCATAAAGAAATAATTGTATATATGTTAATCAATATCATTATCTTTTAGCCGTATAACTTATGATTTTGACAGAAAATCGACGCGCGTTCGGTTTTCTAGACTTGCTGTCAGAGTGTTGCTACTTGCTGTCAGCAGGCAAATTGCCAAATTCGATGCCTGCTCGGCTTCATTTCACACGATTACAGAACGAAAAGACAAGAAAACAGCCTCCATCTTAGTATCTATATGGTAGCTAAATGTTTACTTGTTCAAATTATAACTCTGTCCTTTGTTCTTACCTACTCCCGCCAGAGATAGCTCGTGAAATCCTGCAGGAAATGTTCTCTCCGTGAAAATGTAAAGAGGACGAGATGTCTGTTTATACACGAGTAATGGGGCGCATTGCA
The DNA here is from genome assembly GCF_000485595.1 of Priapulus caudatus. Lineage (NCBI taxonomy): Eukaryota > Metazoa > Priapulida > Priapulimorpha > Priapulimorphida > Priapulidae > Priapulus > Priapulus caudatus. The sequence continues at coordinate 107,094 of NW_014577390.1, forward strand.
TGCCGGGATGAGCTGCTGCCTGCCTCCGAGCCTCCGTTTCGAGGCCCGCCAAGCCAAGCATAATGCGCGCGCGGCATGACGTCACACACACGACTGCAGTGATCGCGTCGAAAGTAGCGCGTTAGGGATTTTCGAATGATACGTCCTTTTTACATTTTTAAGGAGAGAAACATTTCCTGCAGGATTTCTTGAGATATCTCTGGGGGAGTAGGGTAAGAACAAAAGGACAGAGTTATAATTCAACAAGTGAACATTTAGCTGCAGATAGATACCAAGATGGAGGCTGGTTTGTTGTGTTTCTGTTCTGTAGTCGTGTGAAATGAAGCGAGCGTCGAGCAAATTTTGCGATCACGCTTTCCTACCTGCTCTTTATTCATGTTGTTTGTGCACAGGGCGGGCGTGCGGTGTACTTGTGTGTTGCAGATGAGCATTTGACCGGCATTTACAGGTGATTATCGGCAATAATATGTGAAATAGAGTAGAGAAACATTAAGACTGGTAGTAAATACATTTTGTGTTTATTGACCTTTTTTTTTTTGAGACGTTCCAAGTGCCTGTGTACCCTGGTACTATCTAATATGCCGGAGTGTACCTCGCCTACTCCATTAACGAGTCTAGGGAGTCACCTACGCCTACTTCCTAACCCCAACCCTAACCATATATCAGATAGTTACCAGGGTACGTTCCGGTATACCCTAACCCTGGGGACATAGACCCTATGAGCGTTAGTCGTAGGCCTAGGCTATAGCCTATAGTCCTGCACACTGAGCCCACTGGCACTGCCACTGGGTAGAACTAGAAACTTTCTTGATAGTTAGGTGCTATGTGTGCATACAAACATGTCACACACACACAAACGCACGCATGCATGTTCACACACATACACACGCACACACAAATACGTGTGTGCTTGGCATACCTCAGCTATAAATAAATAAATAATATCCTACAATAACCTAGCTTAAACTTACTATTGCGAGATTTTTGCTCAGAAAAACTAAATATAGATGAATATAGTCTCACCTGACAGCGGAAATATCACTGATTACACCAACATTAAAAACACCAAGATTTTATGCAGTTATAGCATAGAAAAATGGATTTTACCACATCATACCAGCAATACATTTTATCGTATGCCGACTCTCAAAATCACAAATGCGCCTTCAAACCAAGTGCATAATTAAAACAAAAGGGCGCGTGTGGTAAATATTATTGAGTTTTTAGCTCACCTTGACATCGTAAAGCTGAGCTATTGCCATGGTTTGTCGTCCGTCGTACGTCCGTCCGCATCGTCAACATTTGGCTACGGTCAACGATAACTCAGGACCGTTTAACCACATGTTTGAAATTGGGTATAGCTGTTACCGCTATGCTCCCATATTGAACGTCCTATTTTGGAGCACGCCATTCGACATACTTTCGAGCCACGGCAATTTTTTGACAAAAATGGGAATTGCCATTAGTCAGTTCAGGTTCAACGGATTTTGCTCGTTTTTGGTATGTTAATGAATAAGGGCGCGGGGTTTTGATATTTAAAAAAAATTATGCAAATTAGGTAGGTTTTGGCAATTATATAGCATATTATATAGACACGCAGATAACAAACAGTCTGTGGTGTCACACTCGTCTGGTTCGTTTTATAAGATTTCATTGACAATATCTTTAATGCAAAATCCTCTATGAACATATTATGATTATAAACTATTATTATTATATTATTATTATTATTGATATTAATATTTATCGATACCCCAAAATTGAGCTAGATTAGCTGGAAAGGAAACCTTCTAGCACCCATTGAAAAATGATCGGCATGGTCCCAGGTATCAAGAATGGACACTGCCAGAATTTTTTAGTGGTGGTGCGCATGCGCCAGAGCTAAAAAACCGATACCCCAAAATTGAGCTAGATTAGCTGGAAAGGAAACCTTCTGGCACGAATTGGAAAATGTTCAGCATAGTCCCAGGTATCGTGAATGGCCACTGCCAGAATAATTCAGTGGTGGGTGTAACCGCCAGACGCCCCCAACTGCCACCACCCCCAAAATTGAGCTAGATTAGCTGGAGAGGAAACCCCATGAAACCTATTGGGAAATGTTCGGCATAGTCTCAGGTATCGTGATTGGACATTGCCAGATTTTTTTAGTGGTGGGGTGTGCCAACCAGACGCCCCCAAACATGCATCCACCCGGGCCTTTATTATTTATATAGATTAGCTGGCAGCCTGGCAACCTTTTCTTTTCATGTTGTTAATTTGCAGAATAGAATCTTCCAACAAATCTCGAATGTACAACATATTGATTTGATGAAACAACATTATACCCTCATATAAAGCACTTCTTGTCAACAATTTCATTTCTCATATACAGTGTATATATATAGTGGTTATATATACAGTATAGTCCACTGCTGCTTAAGTGGGACTAATAATGCGAAGGAAGAAAAAGAAGTGTTTAAAATTATGCGGACAAGAAAAATCATCTAAACAGTTTCTCTCATGAAGCCATACGGCAAATAAATAAAATTAAAAATATTACTCACAAGGTCATCATCACAAGGTTTATTTCTATAAAATGAAACATCATATGGCATACATTTACGATTTCAAATCACATTATTGCCTCCCAATTTAGCAATCCAGTAATTAAACATTTTTTTATTCTTCATTTACATTCAGAACTCAAGTAGATAGAAATCAATTTTAATAATTAACTATCAAATTTAGTTCAAACCATCATGTTTTTTCATTTATCATATTTGATTTCTTAAGTTTACCCCTTGCAGACCCCCAGAAAAAATGAAAAAAATATATAATTACAAGTTGTCTAATTAAAGGTTCTCAGCCATGTCAATATGCGAGCTGTACATATACACAAACTTTGGATCATAGCATTCTATAAAATTTGTTTTCTACAAGAACTCCCCATCTTCCACCTCCAAATCAGAATCTTCATCACTCCATGCTTCACCATCTGAATCGCTCAGTACTTCCAACTCGGAATATGGTATGTCACCTTCAACCTCCATGTCCTCTGGGTTGTTATTGGCATCTTTAAATAAGCTCTCTGGTACGGCCGGACCTTCGAACCATGTTGGCTTCAATAGGTTGTCCTTCAGAGACCACCCATAATCGGTTGGTGATAAGCCGTCCCCAGGAGATGCTGTCCAGGCACGTGTCCACAACGCGGTGACATACTGTGTACGTCGTACCTTCATCTCTAGGGTTTGACGAGAAGGTGGGAGCAAAGCACAGTCAACCCGCTTGACGTTTGCCAGTGGATTCTCCTGAAGGTCAATGAAAGGCATGATTAGAGCTGTTGTGTGCTATTCTATATTTTTATAATGTACTCAAGGTTGTTGGGGTTCTCGTGCTATATAATTACCTGATCAACTTTGCCAGTCATTTGCATCAGTTTGTTAAACCGTGCTTCATTTACATCTTTAGTCTTGCTTTGCGCATACATGTGGCATACGAACTGCGATGCGACTTCAATGTCAACACTTTCAGGCACTTCACCCATACTGCTGAATAGACTGACATAACAGCCAGTGTTGTCTTTCAAGAGAAGGTCGAAGGGTTTAGTTTTGCCTTTTCTGAAAAATCAAATACAAACTCAAAATGAAATAATTTAACTACTACTGCAATGATCATAGGCAAATGTATTTCTCCAGACATTTTTCCCTATTTCAAGTCTCATTTGGTTTGGTTGTGTGGGTGCGTCCATGTTCTTAAATAGAGACGGTTTAATTATATGCAAATCTTGTGCCTACCTGTAAAAGGCCGACGTGAAGTCACATCCAGTGAAAGCATGGTATCCAGGCAGTGCTCTGCTAAGTCCAGGATTGTGCTCATCAAGGACGTTAGCAATGTTGGTCAAGTTGATGTACCTCCTGTTGTTTCCCATCCCACAGTCCATGATTATGTTGGTTATCGACCGAACTTCTTGGCATTGCTGTCCAAGGGTACCGATCAGTATCACTAAGACATCGGTGTCGGATGCCCTCACCATGACAGTGGCTGCTGTGATATTTGCAATGTGGAAAGCAATCAATGTGTCCGCCTCTTCATGGTCGCCTTGGAGGTGTGCTGGGCTGGTGACAGTAATACGATGGTGCTCGTTGGGGATGTACTTGAAGCATTCGCCACCGTAAGAAGCAAGCAAGGTCTTTCCACCAAAGATGTTCCAGTAATGATCTGCACGCCACTCTTTCAAGAGAAACTTGGCGAGTTCATTCTTGAATGCTCCATTGGTGAGAAGTTTCTGCCCACTCTGTCTGATTGTCTGCTCTGGGCCAGTTATTACATATAGTGAATCAACTGCACCCCGCAACTTTCTCTCACTGTCCTTTATGGAGTTCTCCACATACTTGTCAAGACAAACATGTACTTCACTGGCTCTTCCTGAACATACTACTGACAGCAAGGAGCGTGCAATTGATGCATATGATGCTCCCATGTTTGTGTGCGAGAGGACTGAATGAAGAAGAAGTCCTCCATCATAGACCTCTACATAACTCCTTGGTAGCTGGGCTTCTGTGACTGTCTCTGTCTGGAGGGACTCCAGCTTTTTCAGCAGTGCAGATTTGTCTGTTTTCACATGCGCTCCATCACAGTGTGCAAGCGCCAGTGGGTATGTAGTAATTGGACAGGAGAGTACCTTTCGAAGGTCAAATGCTGACTTCTCTGCAACAACGATGACCATACGTACGAACATGTCTCTTAGACTTTCTGCACTTGTCTTAGCTTTCTGTGAAGCGGGCAGATTTGCTTTCTTTTTTGCATTCTGAGCAGCAAAGTTCTGTACACGGATGCGTTTGACAGTTTGAAGAAATCGAGTGTTGTTGCTATCCCATTCATCCTGAAATTTATCTCTTTCATCCTGTCCCCTTCTCAGCGTACTGATTAGATATGTTTCAGTAGCCTTAGATGCTGCCTGACCAGTTGCAACATTCACCAAGGAAGTTGGAACATCATTTGCAAACGGGTTGCAGAATTCATCCATCTTTGCACTCAGTGCTGCCATCTGACTGTTGTCCCTTTTGATTCTTGAGGGTTGGCATTGAGCTGTTGCATTTTCCCCCACTTCAAGCCCAGCGAATGTTCTGAGCTCGGTGACTGCCATAGCTCGCTGGGTCATAGTCAGTGACCACCGGCGCATTGCATTCTCAGAATTTCTGAAGGAAACAATTCCCTTCATTCTAGATGCAGCATCTCGGTTTACAGTCTGCTCCAAAGAAAGGTCAACAGCTGATCTGCTGTAATTCTTCGTTGTACGTCTGATGGAAAATGCACCCTTGTCCAGTACTTCATAGAGCTTTGAGTCTGCACTCTTCAACTTCTGCAGGAAAAGTGTTCCCCATCTGGCATAGTTTGGTCTGTTCAGGGCAAAGTACACTGTCAGCATCATGGGAAAGACCTGGACGTAGCCACCAACGTCATTCATCTTTACACATCTCTGCAGCTCTCTGTGGAGGCGATTGATTAGAAAGATGTAAATGGCCCAGAACTGAGCTGTTGACCCAAGATTTCCGTTGAGAACCGACTGGAAGTAGTCCTCGAACATCTGCAGGTGGTGGGTGACGACTGGATCTGATAGGTATTCATCTGCTAGTCCTGGGTCCAAAGGCACAGTGGACATCACTTGCTGGAAGGACTCATGGTCTTCGTCAGGTATGTCCATAAGGAAGCGTTCATACAACTTCTGCTCCAAGACGGTAGCAAGTAGCTCATGGACCCGCGTGCACCTGTTGTAGAACTTCCCCTTGATAAACCCCATCACTGAACCTTCGGCCAAGATGTCGGCTTCGGTGAGAATGAATTCTATTCCACTTTCAATTAGAAGTGTGCCAACTGCTCCGTAGAAAGCCAGCTCGATGTGGAAATTGCCCAGCATTATCAACAGCTTGTCAAACAATGGGGTTTCGATTGCTTGTATTGAGTAGGCTTTCAATGCAACGGCCAAATCATAGGTGACAACTGCATAATCTTGGCCCGTTTCCTTTGCAACATTCATGGTCCGGATCATCGTCTCTTTCACCACATCATTGTTGGTTGGCGATCGTGATATTGGGTCCATGTAGCAAATTCGTTGAAGTGGTAATGGGTCCTTGATGTACTTGCTCATGAATCCAGCATGCAGTGGTGTGCTGCCTTCCCTCAGCTTCCAAAACCAATACAGATCTAATACCTTTAGTCGTATTTTGCATTCATTCAGCTCTTCAGCGGTTGATTGAGAAGCTGTACTGGATGCTCCAGCAGGAGTATCAGCAGTTGCTGCTGTGGTAGGATTGAGGAAAAGGGCTCTGTTGATTGGTTTCTTGAATTGTGGTATCTCCCGCTCATTTCCTTCAAACTTGCGTCGATTTCTTTCTCCTCGAAACTCTATTTGACTACTGGTCTGTTGGACATCGTGCAACACATTCTGATATGTGTGACCAACTGTTGCATGTAATGTTTCTTTCCCGTCCAGAGTTTCCACGTGCGCATCATTGTTATCCCAAACACAGGCTGTTGCTAAGTTTTTATCAAGGCGAATCCCATCTGGAGCGTCACGTTCGTAGCCCTCAACTGAATAGGCAAATTCAGTCTCGAGACTTTTGGTCTCACTGTAGCTAATACAGTGTCCTGTTCTGTTCAAAATCTGCATGGCCAGTTTCGATCCTGTAATGGATGCAAACCCGAGACCGACGGCTGTATGTTTCCATGGTTTTACGGTACCACGAGATACATTATAAATGGCATCTGATGCCATTGCAGTGACCTTTCGATCGACTATATCCTTTCCGACTGCACTAGTGAAATTTGGGGTAGTGACACCAGCAGTGAGACTTCTGAAGAACAGGTCAAGCTGTTCTGGTATCTCTGGGGCACATTCCTTCAGATTTTGGACAGTTGCCGGTTTTGGCATCTTTGTCTTAGACAGCTTCATAATCTGGGATCTAAGATGATGAGCAGCCCACCTTAGCTTATTGTTCTCTTCCTCCCGTTTAGCATCATCATAGAGGTGGGCCTTTGCATCCTCTTTTGGAAGAGTGGAACTATAGATGAAGTTGCCTCTCCGCTGATTTGCTAGATTTATTGTGACTTCTTCTTTGAAATAGTCTTTTACCTTCCTGGTAAGATTTTGAGCTGTGTATGCCTGAACGTCTGTCCTATCTCCTCCGAGACTGGTATACTCATCTTTATACATGTCAAGTAAATCACTGACGAGCACAGATCGTTGCTTTTGTACCACCTAATTCTGGATGTAGGAAAGCACAGATGCAAATGCCTTCTTGTGGTAGGACTGATATAAGCTACCTTCAGTAGACCTATCATTAGTCTCCTTCAAGAACTGCACCCGACATGATTTGTGGTATTCTGCTTCCTTTGCAATCAGGTCCACACCACTCCGAATAAGACTCTTTATACGTTCATTTTCCGATGACTTTACCCGCTGGCAAAGTAACTCACAGCCGTCAAGTGTCGCTACCTTCAGTCTAGGCTCCTCTTTTCCATTTCTCTTTTTACGGCTCTTGCCACAGAAAATACAAGTCCCTTTCAACAGGCCCTGCTGGTCTGACTTTGGAAGGACACTGCAGCGTCTTGTCTCGATACAAGCCTTTTTAGTGGTGGGTTCAGTACCATTTGGTTCATGTTCTCTTGGACGCTTAACAGCTGTGTACTTCTTATGACAAGAAGAGTGATAGCTGAGAGTAGATTCGTGATCACTGTTTAACAAAATATTTTGTGTGACCTCAAGGTATTTGTCTAACTTCAAATTATTGCGCATGGCAGCAGCATTCTTTACTGTTGTCCATGTACTGTCACTAAACCTTCTCAGCTTGCAGTCCTCGTCTGTGGACTCGTGACAGATGTAGCAGCTTGCAAGACCCTCATTGTTATTGTTCTGGAATGTAGATAAAAATAAGAATTCAACTGCATGCCTTCAAGAAATATGGCTCCGCTTGCACGGCAAGTGCATTTCTTTGAACATGTATTTTTTACCATTTACGTCATGAACCAAAACTCGAAAAAGATTGTCTTTTATAGTTGGCCATAGTGTGCAGATACTATTTTTTGCAGTAAAAGTGACTAACTGTTCTTATTTTATTATGCGCTTATTTTATTCCTAATTTTATTATTTGATTTTGCGTATGTTAACTCAGTATACATTTGAACGCGAGTGAGAGGTGAGTAGTATCTTCTCAGTACTTAAAAAGGTCAAAATTAAGTTTAACTACACATGTACATACCTCTTCATTGACAACAGTGGATGAAAGACTTGATCCTTCGGTAGACTCTCCCAAACATTGCTCTTCTGGGTTCTCATATGGATCCATCCTCCTGGCTGATGACAATACCAAACATTGCTCTTCTGGGTTCTCATATGGATCCATCCTCCTGGCTGTGACAATAACTCAAAAGTGACAGAATAGAATAATTTATGCATTATATTCAAAATTTAAATTAATAAAATAATTGATTACAATAGTACTAAATATTTTTGTAGTAATATAGATGTAGCCTATTCATAATCAGCCCCGTTGCTAATCAGACAAATAGACTTAACATTCTCAAAATTACATATAGTAGGCTAATTATTTTAGATTTGTGAGTAAAGTTTAGATTTCACGTTTGATATATAGTTATTTTAGTTCTAGTTATTTGCATGACAAGACTTAAGATCTAAAAGTTATACTCTTAACTATATAGTTAGTAATAGTCGTCTATATAGACTACAGTATAGATTCCAGTGCTGTCTACTACTAGACTACACTCTAACTCAGCAGATAATAGTAATTATCAGTCTTGACAAGTTACAGTCATGTCTGCAGACGTTTTATGCCTTACAAATCTTTTATGGTCATCACCTATTATATAACCTATTATACCCTATTATAGACAACACATTAATTTAGAATATACACAAATAAAATGTGAAAAAATAAGAGTAGACTACTCAGTACTCACATTTCCCAGCTGCTCCTTGCTCTATCAACTATCATGCAGCTGTACTAGTACTATAGTAGAGCTAGCCGCATATAATGCACAGCAAATCCATGTATTGATTTTTTTGGGGAAGGGGGCATCTTCAGAGTGTGTGCATGGCAGGCATAGGCCATTCGGCATTCGGTATTTGGGGGCGTCTGGCGAATACACCCACCACTGAATTATTCTGGCAGTGGCCATTCACGATACCTGGGACTATGCTGAACATTTTCCAATGCGTGCCAGAAGGTTTCCTTTCCAGCTAATCTAGCTCAATTTTGGGGTATCGGTTTTTTAGCTCTGGCGCATGCGCCCCACCACTAAAAAATTCTGTAAAATTTCTGGCATGTCTCATTCCTGACCCTGGACCATGCCGAACATTTCCAATAGGTTTCATGGGTTTCCTTTCCAGCTAATCTAGCTCAAATTTTGGGGTGCCTTCAATGACCACACTTGTGACCACATCCACGACTACCTGCCAGACTTTACATTTCTTACATGTATGTACACGAATCATTGCTAATAGCATGAAAATGTTCGTTTTCCAGCTAGTGTGACCCCTTCCGGTCTAACACGTTTAGAACTAAGAAAGCCGTAAATCTAAGTTCACTACAGAAGTCCGTGTTAAATATATGGATTATAAATTTGATATGCTAAATAAAATGTAATTTGTTTAATGACTGTTAGATATTTGTTGTAGTTTTTTTTTGACACTAAAAAATAACTAATCACCCTACAATTCAGGTAATGGTACAATCCGATAGTTTTATGGCGCAGAAATGGACTACTCATTTCTACTGCTATTGTAGTGTGGTACAATAACTAAAAATATGTTATCTTTGAAACTTAAATTAGCATTTTTGCTATGGCACTTCAATATTGTGCAATATTTAAACGTACAAATACAACCTATCTTCATCAGCACTTATAAATTTTAACGCGCTTCACGCTCGCATTAAGATGCCACCTCTCCCTAAACGCGATTCGCACTTAGCCGAGTCCAGTTGGCTGTTAG